>NC_089314.1:26410219-26694713 GCF_036669915.1 Pocillopora verrucosa | reverse complement strand
CATAGGGAAGAATTCGAAAATGCACGAATTTATTGAGATATGCACTTTCGTCAAAATTGAATAAAATTTGAGCACACTGGTCCCTAATGTGGCATAAAGATTGCCGGCTTTAGTTGAGGGCATTGACGTCAGAGCTTTCGGGTGCCAGGAACGAGGGATAGGCGATCAATCGTTTCTTGAACGGCATTCACCCCGTTTAGGGGGGGAATAAACAAAAGTATCACGCAGATAATCGCAAGATTTATTGAGCAAGGCCAAGATTTGTTCATGATAAAGAGAACATGCGTAAAGAGCTGACTCATGCCTTAACTACAATAGACTCATTCGCACGAGTGATGCCGGCTGAAGGAACGATGACCTTTTACGAAACCAGCGCGAAAATGAATACAAAATGAGTACAAAATACACAACTCCTAAACTTTTACTATATTAGACACCATGACAAGCAAATATTTATTCTGAGAGATACATCGCTGTTTTGCATTTTGGTTGAGTCTACCAAAACGACTTCTCGTCAATTTACCGTATGGCGAATAAATACTTGCGACATCAGAATAAGCACTGGAATCGTTCCTGCATGGTGCATACTATTTCCACTCGACCACAAATATTAGAATACAATTGTGGTGAAATCCTGCGCCGCCGATGAATCTAGCAAGTGTTATTGGACTGGTTTTGGCAGTAAGAAACTGCCCCTCTTTTTAAAGGAGAAATATATATTTTTCATGCGTTGAATTACATACCCTTAAGTTGTCTCTCCAGATCGCATAAGCGAGCTTGTTCCTCGGTATCTGTTTTGTGGTAACTCTTGTCCGTGAAAGCTTCTTCCATGGCCTGCCACTGTTTCCTCATATTCGCGAAAAACTTCAGCACAGCGCTGTTTGTGGCCACGGACAGGCAGAACACAATTGCACGAACAGCCTTTCATCTTTACCACTACACAATAGCTAAGCTACGGCCACGATTGTCTACAAGGAAAAAACGCTATCAATTTATAGACAGAAGTCACGAGATATCCTCGTGGTAACAGGATCAGTTTCGTTGTCACGAGACGGCTACATCTCAGTGATTCAGCGAATTGATCTCAACGGGGTAGGGGGTAGGGTTGGTTTATTTCTTTATTCAGAACTCTATTGTCTTGTAGTTGAGAAGATTTGTTTTCCAAAAGCATGAGATGGAAACCAAATCTAACCGGCTAAAATGGAGCGTTTCACTTGAAGACCAAATGATGCAATTTGAGTCTGTTCTGATTGTTGTTTTACCTTATTCACTCATGGTTTGATTTTTCAGCTGAATCATCATTTGTCACCAAACCGGCATATAAACAGGGACACGAATGGACAAGAATAAACTCGACCTAAAACAGACATTAATACAGTATGCATAATCGCTCTTGTACAGAAAAGCAACCCATTTATGGTCTTGTTGACGGACTCTAATATTCAGAAATGTCAGTCAAAACGATTGACTTCAGTCTAAGAAAAGTCAAAATTATCGCATAGAGTTTAGAGCAGTTTACAGAATTCTGTCATCCGACACAAGTGTAATACTATTATGAAAAATAACGAAGAGCGTTAATTCTTGAAAAGCACATTGACTATTAAGAAAGCAAATGGGGTTATTAAGATAACTTAAGGGCCAATTTGAGCAGCAGAAAATTGCTTGCTTGCCTTCTTATTAGGCAGCTAACTCCGCCAGCCGCCTTCTGAGAATATCGAGTTTCGTCTACCAACTTCCTCCCTCCCCTTCCTCCCTCATAAAACTGTTTTTGTAGGGATTGGTTTCGGGCTCTCCCCAGATTACTGGAAGTCGACAGAAATGAACTCAGGTTATCCAAATCGAATAAAAATTTACAAATTTGCAACCATTTCTCGAATACAAAATCTCATTAATTTCAACAAAGAAAAAATTTAGATGACTTTTACTTTTCATTAGATCAATATCCCAATTTCAGCGGTTTCATTAGAAGCCGCCTACCGGCAATCTTGAGGGCCAGGGTGATTTTGGCTTCTTGTCAACGGTGTGGTCGTCATTCTTTGGTGACCTCTGACCACCAATGTTTAGCATGCGAGTAGGCTAATGTGTTCGGGTTTATACCATCGGTAGCCTCTTACGGAAAAAGTTATTGAAATCTCTGCAATCTATTTGGTCAGTAAGATCCACTGAACTGTAGAGAAGAGCGAGGAGGTCAACTTGAAGAGAAGTTACTATAAAAAGCAAGCAAGGTAAAAAAAAAAGAAATAACCTGGACGTCATGCAAACGATGAACATATCATTTTGCTAAATTAAGCATGCCGTCATGGATTTATTTTTAAAGAGTTCTCTATTTAGAGATGGTTTTTCTGTGGATGTTGTCAGCTATTATTACACCCATGGAACGGCACGATCCATGCACAAGCCTCCCATGATTCACATCACATGTACACTTTCTTTAAACGTGTTTTGTTCTTGATCCTTATTCAGAACTTTGCTCATCCTTATTTTTTATTTAAGGTGTTTTTTTAATGATGGCCCGTAAGGCCCACCATTTGCACAAACTCTATATCACTATTTAATAAAATAAATAACTTTTTGACCTTCGGGTCCCATACAAGTTAAACAAAATTTTCTTCCCAGGTGAGGTACAATTAAAAAATTGCAGAAAGGAAACCTGAACAAAATTCAGGCTTCGACGGGATTTGAACCCGAATTTCCAGAAATTGATAGGGTGCCACCACCAACTGAGCTGCAAAAAATATGCTGGGAGCGAACAAACATTTATAATTCCTATCGCTTGTATTGCTAGTACAAAGCTTATATTTCTCGCACAAAATTTATTTTCCTCTTACAAACTTTAAATTTCCTGTATGAACTTCACATTCCTCGTGAAATTTTATATTCCTCATGCAAACTTTATATCCTTGGAACAATGCTTCCATTTCTTTGACACGAAACTTACATCGAAGGCAAATGGACTCAAACGTTATATCTTCTTTTTTCCTCTTGGGACATATCTCTTTCTCTCATATGACCTAAGAGAGATGTGTCCTTAACCTGTCGCGGGCGCAAGGAGAACATTTCCTGCTCTCTCGCGTCATTTTGTGAGATTGCTCCGAAAGCTTCCGACGAGTCACGAACTTACATTGATGCGCACGACGATTGGTTTGTTCAAGTTCCCACCTCCCAAGGCCAAAGTTGTGTACAAATGCCCTACCCAAGCGCTAGAATTGATCTTCAATTTCTTGTGAAAAGCAAGATTAGTACTTTAGTGACCGTGACGTTCCTGTGGACTCTTTTTTCTGAGCTATCTGCCCACGCAAGTGATTTTTTTTCTTAAAACGCCTTCATACTGAAAGACAAAACACGTTTATTCCGCTGGAAAGACTTGCAGGTTCCGGTTCAAATTCCCCGCCAAGGTTGAAATTTTATTTCCGGGAACGGGCGACGGTCAAATTCCCGTGAGTTTCCCGGGGAGGGCGTTGATTGGAGCATGATATATGGTCAATGGCTTCTTGAAAACTAAAAGCCACACCCTCATTTAATGAACTTTCAACTTATGTCTACTGTTTTCTACTGCTCTCCGTTTGCTTTTTAATTCTTTTCTTCAACAGCTTTGTGACGGCTTAAAAAAATTGCCGACATTTTGATGAAAAAGAAAACATGGGTGAAACGTCAATGCACTCGACATGTTTGATGTTTAATTTTCTATCTTCTTGAACAGTCTTTGTGACAGTCTGGATACAATCATTGATCGTGAAATAAAAAATGGATTAAAATTGTAAAAGTTCATCAATGAATCAAAACCTCAAGTTTCTAAAACGAGTGGGTAACTGGCGTAGATAACGAGTGGGTAACTGGCGTAGATAGCGATTCCACACTGGTTGTTCTTGTTCCTTGACATCACCCTTCCATTGCCAAAGAGTACCCTCCAAAACCGCAAAACTGCAAAAAAAATTCGTTCAAAACCGAAAACCGCATGCAAAACCGTCAAAACCGATAAATTTTCACATCCCAGTTATAAACACTCTAATCGATCCGATGCAGTGATGACAAGTGGAGCATACAGAGGTTTCGCGGCTTTTCAAGATCTGTGGAGGCGCATAATTGCCACTCAGATCAAAGAGTAACCGAAACTCAAATAGCAAAAACCGAAAACCGCATCGGATACCAAATCCGAAAACGCATTAGTGTCTTTTACGAAAACCGAAACCAAGTGCTTAAAAACGGAAAATCCGCAAACCGCAGTGAACCGCACAAAAACCGAAAAAGTGACTAGCATCTCATTTATCCTTACGATATCATCCCCGAATAACAAATTAACGTCACAAGAAGAAGGGAAATGTCAATGTGAAAGTGACCTTCGCAGTAATGAACACTACTTGAGCAGTAGTGAAAACAAGACCTTAAAAGAATTCTGGCCTGTATGGGATTTGAAACCCATGACTTCCGCGATACCGGTGCGGTGCTTCTTCCATCATCTACCATATTCACGTCTTTATCCGCAGTTCACATATATGATTTTCATATAGTCACAGTCATTTATTCATCACATCACGGGTTTGTTTGGAACCAACATAATGACCAGCTCCCAATTGGCATGTTAAATCAAAATAAAAAGAAAAACATTTAAAGTCTGTCACGAGTGTTATTACAGGAAACCATCCATCGTTACCTTCTGAACTTAAGATGGGGATCATGTGAACGTTATTCAGCAATGCTGCACGTGAGTTTCAGATGCCGTCTTTCCAAAATGGTAAAGCAATTTCCGTGTCAAATTTGCTCTTGGAGGGCGATAAAAGTTCTTGTAAATCGAATTCTGAGAATTCTGTCTCAAGATGCCACACTAGATTCCCCGAGGTCGATATATAATTTACACAGTTAACTGTCTCAAAAATATGGCAGAATATGACATGAAGGGGTTCTTTCTTGAACAAGCTCAAGGTTTGAGAGCCTCAGCACCACACCCCCCCCCCCGCCCCCTTCCTCAAATCAAATTTTTTTCTAAATGTGGAAAGCGTTCCCAGCCGGACTTGCATTCCCAAACACGACAAACATTTATTCATATTTATTTGAGGGTCAAGCCCTTCCAATTACACACTATCCTTCATTAAAAATATAAAAGTGACCAGGACAAGTTCTGTATCTGTAGATAACACTTCTGTCCACCTGTCTGGTTCTGGTTACATATCTCTACCTATCAATTTCAAAAAGATAATGTTAAAATCGTATGATTGGCTTGTGGACGGGGGATATTACTGGCTATTCTGCGGTTTCATTTGGCTAAATATGGCCAATTACAACAGCTTCAGCGCATCAAATAGGTTTAGGCATACACTAATTTGAAAATAATTTTTACACCACCTACTGACGACAAGTAATTTTGAGTGAAAACTTACGAATCAGTCAATTAATTCTTGAAATTGTACTTCACTCTTTGACCCTTAACAAGTGATTAGCTACGAATTTCTCCTTAAAATATCAGCCCTATGTTGCTTTAGATCACAAGAATGAAGAAAAAGATCACTGACTAAAGAAGTACTTGATTGTTAAATCAGTTCTCCTTGTCATCACCTTAAGAAATGCGTAGAGAACAGTATGAAGTATATGCATACTGATTTTAGCGTGTAAATGGTTACGAAAGGGAACAAACCTTTCCAAAATATTAGAAGATCATCTACTGTTTCAGCTTCCTAAAACACAACAGTATGGTAGTTATGCCAACTGGTTCAACAGGCTTTACCAAGTCAACAACAAATTCTTTGGTCATAATCATCAGACAACCAATCAGCTCTAGTTTTGGCTGCTTGGGAGGAGATGGAGAGCATAATATATTTGTGTTAAAGATTTTTAATAAATAAATGAAATAAAATTTATTTGACCTGTGGATAATTTAACTCTGCAAAAGAGCCATTGATAGGTTTTTAAAATATACATTTAAATCTCCGCAAGAGTAATAACTATAAAATTTTCCTTACAACTTCTTAATACAATGAGATGTAGATGGGTAATGAGGATAACGATGACTATTAACTGAGCAATTCTGTCTAAATGTCACACTACCCAACCTAAATTTTTCCAGCTGATGCTGACCCCGACGAAGCTCTTTTCAATTGTTAGAAAACAAAACAAACAAAATAATCACAACAGCCAATAAGAACAGGACGAAAATATTACAAGGAACCAATAAGGACTCAAAGTAAAGACAAGAAAACTGCCTGAGGCGCAGGTAAACGTGAGTGATCGACTCATTTTATTGTGTAGTTTGATCCGCGGGAGTAGCTCTGAGAAGGAACTGATTTCCGCTGTAGTGAATGACGTTTCGACAGCTTTAGCGGAGACATCGTCAAAGGAAAATCGTTCTTAGGACTACCCTCACCCACGCGATCAGACTACACCATCAAATGTTACTCCTGAGTTACACAACGACTAAGTCACAGTTAAGTTTTCAATGTGATTCGTTTAGAAAAAGGGTGCGTTTCCTGGACCAATCACATGACGAAATAACGCAAACCCGAGGCAATCCCAGATTAATCTCCACATTCCATTGTAAATTTCTTTACCTCTACGGATTACCTTGAGATCAAAGACTAAAAGAAGGCCTCAATTTGTGACACAATAGTCAAAGATAAAAAATTATTTGCTCATAATTGCCACTTGTAAACTTCATATGTGATAAACTTATCTGTGATCATGAAAAACTTAAACATACTTTTAATACTTCAAAGCTCACGCTGCCATCCTCAAGCACACGATAACCTACACCAAGTAAGCAGAATTCAATAACTTTACACTTGTTGGTAAGTCAACCCCTTCAGGCGGCTGATAATGTGCGCGGCTGAAAGATTGTCCGAAAGATCAATATTTGACCGAGAAGCGAAGCTTCGAAAGCAGATGTGAAATTTTGAAGATGATCTCTCAGCCAAGGACATCATCAACTAACGAACCAGCAAGCCAGAAACGGGGTTTATTTATTTTACAACCCTCACATTCATTTTCCCATCGCACGTCGACAGCAAATGTTGTTGACTTTTTTGAACTTTGCGCAGCAGCATTTGAGATCAACCTTTTAAAGAAACTACCACTGGACTCTACAAAACAAGTTAATTTTTCTTCCATGTAAAGTAATACAGATGAATAAGTGAAACTCTTGAGCTGGCTTTTCCCGCTGGCTTTGGTATTTTCGACAGAAATAATCGCAGGACAAATATCGACGTAAATGGGGATTATTGCGTGATAACTATCCGGTGATTTTGAACTACGCGATGCAAAGAGTCGCCCAAAAAGTAATGTGTGTTGTTGAAAATCAAATGACATAACACTTGAAAAAAACAACCAAGTTATCCTGTTTACCTCACAGACATTTAGGTTGAAACATCTTGGTTTAAGTAATACTGAGGTCTTTAAATCATCAAGACCATGCCTACCTAAAACAGCAGGTGCTTGACGACTGCAATGTCGTGAAAAAAGTGATAGGGAATTTGCACCACAATCATGTAGAATGAGGTAATCTCCTTCTTCAACCTAAGAAATGACAACTTTGTTAACTTTAATAGTTGCATTTTACATCAGACTGGTAGACGCACACTTCTGTGCATTAAATTTCCATCACTTTAGAGAAACTAAGTATTGTATAACAGTTTCCAATTCGTTTAATCCATATTTAGAGGACGTTGTCACAAATCGAAAGCCAGGTTTAGGATCTTGGCGACAAAATAAGTAAAAACAATTCAAACAGTGTCAAGAAATCTGAATAAAGGAGCCTCGCTTGACCTGAAACACTCCTTAATTTCAAAGGTGTATGGTAGAAAAGATTAAGTGTGTTTGTTAACATGCAACTGAAAGTTTTGTGGGAATTTTTTCACGAACTAGTAACGTTTAACGTTTTGCAGAACCAGGTTTTCCAGTTTTGAGATGAATATCATTTCCTTACGGAACTAATCCTGCAATTTTTTGCATAAGCAACAGAGCACTGATTGACAATAAACTTTCTAACTTGTCACCTTATACCGAGGAGAGTTACATAAATGATCTTTGGATACAGTAGTACTTCGAGAACGTTCAAAAATTTGAAAAATACAACTTGACACTTGATTCTCACTTGCAGAATTTTTCATATCATTATCACTTTTCTTAACTTTTCTGGTGTTATCGTAATAAAAATTTTCAAGCTACATGGTATTTAAAGATAAAATAAGACAGCGAGCGAGAGCTAAGTCAACAGATCTGAGTTCCCAATTATTTTACATAACTTGTGACTTACCGTCGGAAGAAGTACATCTCGCTTTACTACGTCACCAGAAAAGCACAGAGGGCCGGCAATATTATAGCGCATTCTCTGTGGTCATAAAAAAGAGTCTATAAGAAAAGACATATCTAACTCCTGATGGTTAGTTCTATTTGAAACCCATGGTTTGTTGCAACAGCTAAAAGTTTCTTAAATTCCCTGACTTTTCCCTGACAAATGTAAAGTTTCCTTAACTAACTACATTAATAGGTTCACAGATTGTCCCGATTGTGGCGTAAAACCTTCCCTCACAGCCATTCTTTCCTAGCTTAAATTATGCTTTCCGCACGTCACATTCAGTGCACGTTAATTGTTAACTCCGTACCGAAATGCGGAAAAACATCAGCTTGTTGTTTAATTTCTTTCCTTGTCACTGCCCTTACGGAGAGATGGTCATTGAAGAATGGCTAAAACAAGAGTGAAGTGATGTGGGGCGTTGAGATGACGGTCAGTGGAGGTTTGACTGTGTCTTGAAAGTTTAACTAAGCACATTCTCCGTACTGTTCTTTGTACAATTCCTTGGGCGCTGACAAGGATAATTTGTTTAACATTCGAGAGCTTTTTTAGTTGGTGATCATTTCCTTGATTCTCGTGACCTTAATGTTTGATTCAGGGGTAATATGGTGAGAAGAAATAAGAAGCTGGTCACTCTTAGGGTTTAAAGGATTAAAACGACTGGGATTTAAAAAGCTTCATAACTGTATAACTTTTGTACGTAATTATTTGGCTACCAAAAAGGTTCTAATCAAAATGTAATCGATCTTCAGTTCTTTGTTATGATTTTTTTCAGCAGTTAACTTACAACTACGTGTACATACCTCTCCTTCTTTTAATTGTCCTTCCTCGCTAAAAACTTCAACTCGTCTCTGTCAAAAAAAGAATACTTCAAGATCAGGCTTTACATGTAAAGCTGCCCGACCAAACTGAAAATTGGGTACTGTTATATTTGTATAATGCACCTACTTGGTATTTCTGGACGTTAGGGCAATAACACGTCCTCGTCATCATATCCTATTAACACAAGGGTATTTCATCACATTAATGACAGTTTTAGGATTAATAGAATTACTTCAAAACAAAAAACCAAAGAAAGATACAATCTAGAGAAGATAGGATTTATGGCCCAAGCAAGAAGCTAGCTGGCCATAAATCTATGCATAGCTATGCAGGACTAAATACAGATTTAACAGACAAAGTTGTGACCAGCTCCAATTATACCCACTAAGTCATCTACGGCCTGATGATTTCTTGGTGATTCCATAATTTACATCAATTTCCTATTATTAGCACAACATACCGCTCCAAAATGTATAAGAACTATTTTTAGGTTATCCGAAGCCTTCTTTGTGTATTCCACTCGACTAACCAGCCAGCCAGCCTAACAAAAAATCAAAAATGCAGTCAAACTAAACAAAACAACAATTCTTCTCGTCAGGAAGGAGTAAGAAACATTATTTCAAAATCATGAATTGTTAATTCTCATGTCATCAGCATAATTCATGGAGAACCTAATCAAACCCAAAGAAGTCCAAACTTTTCTGTACATGTTTCAAATATTTCCAAAGATATTGTTAATATATCCCAAAGATGACCTAAAGATTTGACCCAATATGTCTGGAATACTGTCGCCTTCTCAGCCACAGGTTTTGGCTAATGTCCCTGCTTCTTGATGTAATTCGTCGGGTAAGTAAAAAAAAAAACAACCAAAACAAAAAGTTTTAGTTTAACATTTAAATCATATCTGTTTATACAGTACCTTCGCATTAAATGCTTGGCCAAATTCTGTAATTACTTTCTTGAAAGCCCCATAGCTAGGGAAAAGTTCTGGAACTTCTTTCTAATAAAATTATTTTTACTAGCATCAGTGAGCAAATAAATAATATTTATTTGGGGGGGGGGGGGGGGGGGGGGTTCACCCTTCTTTGAATCCCTTTTACAAACTGGGTGCCTGAAACTGGCTAAATTTCTCAGATTGGTTCATGTATCATTCATCAACTAAAGATGTTGCCCAGAAGACAGTGAAGATTAACTCTGAAGATTTTTATTTATTCCCCTATAGATGAGATTGACTGAGAGGATGCCACTTGGCAAGGGATTAATGGACATTTGCACAATGCATTATGGTTGGCATTTTGACCTAACCACCATCTTGGAAGGAAACCTGGAAATAAATTACATCTAACATCCAGGAAACTGGAAATAAATTACATCTAACATCTTGGAAGTCACCTGACCAAATCTGTTGTGAAATTGGTATACAACATCTTTGGTTCCCAGAGATGGAATTTTAACATACAATGGAAACCCAAAGGAAAGAAAATTTACTTTTGAAAACCTGAAAACATCAAATTTCCCCGAGGTTGCTCCCCCCCCCCTAGTCCTGAAGTAAACCATTGATAGGTACATTATGCCCAACACATTCATTTCAGAAAAATCCAACTAATCTCAAAACCAACAGACAACCAAATGAGTTCAATCTAATGTTTCCTTTCTCCTAAGGTGTTTAAAATGGATTGTTTGACTAAACTAAACTTTATTTTCCACCAAATGAGAATATTAATTAATTTCTTATTGAATTAAGTAATATAGAATTAGATTTGCAAAAACAAATGTTATACCAGACTGACAAATAGCTTAATTCACGGTAAGAAAAAGCACAAAAAGTTTAAATTAAGTAAACTACATTACTATTTGTACTGGAAATTTGCCACATATTCAAGAGTAAATTGAATAATTAATTCATTGAACTTATTTCACACACAACAATACTTACTTTCAGGGTCTCTGCATAATCTTGAAATGATGGTCGAGTAGTGTCATCCTCCAAGTTAGCCTGTATGCAGTATCAAATTGACATTCAAACACTTGAATTCAAGGGCTGCAAAGTTGAAATACTCATGAATGAAAGTGATCTTCGCAGTGATGTGCACTACTTAGGCAGTAGTGAAAATAAGGCCTGAAAAAAATTCAGGCCTGTATGGGATTTGAACCCATGACCTCTGCGATACCGGGTTGAAATACTCAGTTACCATTTATACCATTATTATTTTCAGGTAGAAACTTACAGGTAATCCTCCACCAATATCAATAGTGTGGATCTGTTTTTTTCCTAATCTTCCATTCACTTCCTTAAAAAAAACCAGAACATGAAAATATAGTGATCACATTACTCAGGTGATACACAGTCCACTGGGCTGAGTAGAAGAAAATATCCATGTGCTTTATCATTTAACCCTTCACCTCCCAGAAGTGATAAAGATGTAACTTCTGTCTACAATATCCATACATCATCAGCAAACAGGTTATGAGGATACTCCAGCAGCTAGAGGGGAGAATTAACTATCAGATCTAGAAGCAGAGAATATTTATTTAGATGACGATATGTCCTTACCAAAGCAAAGTCAACAACACATTTAACACCACAGGTAAGATCACTACAGTCATAACTCTGAAATCAGATGGAAACAAAACAAAGCTGCCTTAAATAAGTGAGCACTTTGTTAACACCAGGCAACATTGAAATAGGGGAGAGGAGGGGGAATATATGAAAGTTACTCTTTTAACCCCTAAGAGTGTCTAGCATCTAATTTCTCCTTACAATATCACCCCTGAATCAAACATTAAGGTCATGAGAATAAAGGATATGATCACCACCTAAAGAAGCTATTGATTGTTGAACAAATTCTCCTTGTCAGAACCCTTGGAAATGCTTAAGGAGTTGTATGGGGAGTATGTACACTCATGTTAGGGAGTAAAGGGTAAAAGAAGAAATTTAAAAAGCACATGATTAAGTAGAGCATGCCAAGACTTTTACCATTCATTGTAATTGAGAGACCACCTTTAATTTTATCAGTTTAAGAAAATACTATTTTACAAGTCAAAAATCTACTTGACAGCCAAATAAATTGCTTTACAGTAAGCTTACTTAGTTGTAACAGTATGTATATCCACAAATTATTTCAAACCTGGGACCCAATATGTATATGAACTGCTGTTAACCAGGGGCGATCCAAATACCAGCCGATGATTTCTTCTTTTGATGAATCTGTCAGCTGCTCAAAAACAATATTTACAATTTAACATAGATTTATTTTTCGAGTTGCTACCATCATCACTGGCACAAAATGGCAATGTGATTCTCTTGTGTCTCATGGTCTCTTCATGGATTTTTTTTCTCTCTGAACCCTTTTAATCCAAGAACTGATTGACACATAACTCTTCCCTGTAATAAATGTATCCATACGATATCCACCAAATAGGTAATACGTATACTCAAACTTCTCAGGTAGTGAGTGTTTTGTTGATCTAACACCAAATTCTCCTACCAAATGTTTAAGGAAATGTGTAATAACTAGAGGGGAGAAATAATACCAAGTAATCATATCCTGGGAGTTTAGGGGACAACAGTACATCAGCAAGAAGATTGATATATGAACTGGTCATATAACAACACTTCAAGGTTGTGCAGTGTACTATTCTACATACATTCATATACACCTCAAGAAGTTCATCACCAGAATTATTAAAAGGGGGAAGGGAAAACCCCAATTTCCTACTGTTGTTAAAAAATTATCAAAAATGGTATTCTTCTACAGATGTGTTATATTAATCTTGTTGCATTCACCTGGACTCCAAACTTTGAATCTGCTGTACATGTACTAAATTAAAGAAATTTACAGAACTCAATATCAAATACATTATAGAACAAACATACAAAAAAAAAAATACCAAGAGAACAAATCACCAAATCAACCAAACAACATATACACAATGATATTAAACGATTTTGTCAAATGAAAGTAATGTTACACAGTCAGCAACATTGATCATAATTGTTTACTTTTTCCATCTAATTTTAATTACTAGCATGTTGCTCACCTTAGAGCTTTAACAGCACCAACCCCAAGAATAGGTTTCAATCTTATTCCAACTGATGATTTTGTTTGTCTACCACATCAAAGAATACAAAAGGATATATGTCAAGAAAATCTCAATAAATATATAAATTCCACTATTGCATACATTTTCCCTCCAATAAAAGGGCTGTCAAAACAAAAATATTACCATTGGTGGCTCAATTTTCAGCATGGAAGCATGATATTGTGTTGCATACTCTGGATCACAGTCCACTTACTCCAGTCTCTTTGACAGCCTTGTATCTCCCAGCTAGTTCATTTTACTTCTATTAATAATGGCAATAGGACCGAGTGGAGTCCAATTCAGTCTGTAACCATACAAGTGATTATTAAAAGTCGGACAACCACAAAGTGGGAGTCTGATTTGTCAGTCACGAGCATGATTACAGAGTGACAGAATTGGAAGACACAAAGTTCTGTCACCATTTAATCATAACCATTACAATTTTCCAAAAAAAAAAAAAACATCTACAACAAATATCTCCAAAAGAGATGATGTTTAAAGTTAAAAATTCCTCCATTTTGGAAATTCCCCACTTTTTCCAAGGATAAATGGTTGTTGCTATGGTTATTGTGATCAATTCTGTGATTGGTGGGTTTAGCTGGGTAGACTTGGTGAGATTGGCTGCTTCAACTGTCCAATTACCTGTGTCTGATTGTAGCCAACTGTCTGATTACACTGTCCAATTACAACTCTTCAAAATGATTAGCGAAAAAGAAAACAGTAACCCATTCAGCTGGAGCTTTTATCAGTTTCTGTAGCATGAAATGACTAGTGGTAGTTCAACTCTTCCAGAATGTTATTATGAGAAATAACTAGAGTGGGGAACTTATTAAAAAAGTCATATCAAAAACAGAAGAAATCACTAAAAAAATCCAAGAAGTCTACACCTTCATTATGAAATATCTATGTGATAACTTCTTTTTAATATCTTTACAAATAACTACTTAAAGTTCCACAAGGATTTATTCACCTCAGTTCTTTGAGAAAAAGTAGCTGAGCTATTATTGCCCACCCTCTTACCTTTGTGATTTACACGGCACCTCTATGCTCAACCCCTCTGTGCCAAACTGATCCAGTTTCACTCCATTTACTGATTGTTTAATATTTCTATAGCTCATTCCACCCAATATGTATAAACAGGATACTTGTGAAATGCATTACTAATTTCAAATTCAAATTCAAACAATCCATGTAGTATAATTATTTAAATAGGATACTTGTGAAATACAATACTAATGATAAATCATTTGGATCAATATCAGTATCTGGGCAACTGCCCACCTACCCCTCCCCTAACCCAACATTAACCTCAACTTGTTGTCAATCGAATGTTGTTGAGTTAGGGGAGGGGTAGGTGGGTAGTTGGCCAGATACTGATATTGATCCAATCATTCTCATATCACCACCCAGCTGATAAAATTACCCAGACTTACCCTTGATCATTTATTATAGCTGTTATTCTCTCAAGTTCTTGATAGTTGTCCACATTTACATGAATTCCATTTTCTAAAGCAAACTCTAAAACAGTGCAATTAATCACAGAGTGAACATCAAATTAAGCCTTCTCATTCCTTCTTTGTGAGAAAAAATACATGAACATTGAAGCATGCTGAATGACAGTCAAATAAATTACACAATTCACATCTTACAAATTAAGTATTAAAATTTATCAACCAAGGTGGACTTCAATTTTAGCAACTGCAGAGAAGAGGACTGAAACAAATTCAGCCTTAAACAGGATTCAAAATAATGCTTCTCAGATACTTAAGAGGTATAGGCATTTAATTCCTGTCAAATCCTGAATAATTTCATGCATTTTTCCTGCTGTTGCAAGAATATAGCAGCCCATCTGCAAGGATCATTCCTGCATTTGATTTCCATCCAAAGGTCACAATGAAATTTCATTAAAAATTATGTTCAGATTCCTTTGAGGGAACAAAAAGCACACTAAGATTTGCCTCACCCTCAACATGAAGCTTTGTAGCTCAGTTGATAGTAGCACCCAGCTAGTATCTGGGAGCCAAGGCTTTGAATAAGAGGAACTGCAATACTTTATTAAACCCTTTAACTCCCAGAAGTGATCAACATGAAACTTCTCCCTATAATATCCTTACATTATCCAGCAAACAGGTAAAGAGAATATTCAAACTTAACAGGTAGAAGTTGTTATCTTGATCTAACACCAAATTCTCATAATTAATTTACATGTAAATGTGTAGCAGCTAGAGGGGAGAATTAACAATCAGATCATGGGGGTTAAAGGGTTAATTTACAGCCCACTTGCAGGGATCATTTCTGCACTTGAATTTCATCCACAGTTCATAACGAAATTTATCTCAATAAAAACTATACATATTTTTAATGCTACTACATACAATGTAAAGCCTCTTTGCAATGGTCTCATATCAATTAACAAGATTACTGGTTAGTCTTTCAGATAATATTCAATAGTAGTCATACTCAATTCTGGCTCTGTTTTCACAGGTGAGTCAAACACAATTTTCTCAGGAGGAAATCCAAGATCCATGCCGTGTAGCACTTCTGTGATTGAAGCACACTCAAGACCATGACCCTGGATAAATGATAACACAAATTGGCTTCTGGTATTCTAGGGGTGTATACATTAACACAACCTCCAAGAATGATTAACATCAAACTTCTCTTTACAGTATCAATACTAAATAAAAAATGAACCCTTTTGTCACTCTTACCTGAGAGTGACTATCATCTAATTTCTCCCTAAAATATCACCTATGAATCAAACTGTAAGGTCACGAGAGTAAAGTAAATAATCAACAGCTGAAGAAGTTCTTGATTGTAACTCAAATTCTCCTTGTCAGTTCCTTAGGAATTTGCAGAACAGTATGGAGAATATGCATACTGAATTTAGGGCGTAAATGGTTAGGGTCACTAGAATAAGGGAAATGACCAACAACTCAAACAAAACTATTGATCGATAGACAAATTTTTCTGTCAGTAGAGAGAGAAATGTACAGAGAACAGTATGGGGAATATCCACAGCTGAGGTTGGGTTATAGAGGGTTCAGAGTAGTCACTGGGTGCAAAAGATAAAAAAATTGTTCAAAGGGGGGTATGTTGTTAACAATTTCTGCACATCTTACATGATTTAGTTTTAGCACTGCTTGTCCTTGAATGTAAGCAGGTTCGTATTCATATGGCAAGGAGGAACAACAAATTGGGTTTCTAGATTTGAAAAAGATCTTAATATGTAATACAGCTTCTTCAGATTGACATGTCTTCACCACCCCGATTAAAATTTTTTTCTCCTCGAAGGGAGAATTATGGGAAGCCAATTCCTCCCCCCCCTTTCCAAGCTACACCCCTAAATGAACTTACTTCATTGGAGTAATGTTTTATGAGGATGAAATTGAAGAGTAAATTTTAGTTACATGCCTTTTTAAGAATAATCTTTAGCATAGCTGAAACAGGATTGGCTTTTACAGCAATTGCATGGAGAACATCTGTGAAAGAGACATTAAAAAAATTAATAACCTTTAGCTCATCCATGAAAGGAAAAAGCCACAGTTTAAATTTCTTACTACTATGAGTGACTTATTTCTTTGGACAATATCACCACAGTATCAAACATTAAGGTCAACAGAATAAAGGAAACGATTGCCAACTAAAGAAACTCTTGATAGTTCAGCAAATCCTCCACATCAGCACCACAGAGAAAGAATAGTAAGCACAAAGAGAAGAGTATGTAAAAGAAATCTACTGATGTTATTGTGTGAATAAATAATTAGTGAACAAACACCTTTGCGTGACTGGTAACGTCCACAGCTGACAGAAGAATAAATATTATGCTGAGAGGCAAAGCTTTGAGGGAAAATATGAAAAAAGAACTCCAAACAAGTGTCAATTAAGGTTTTCTCTGTCTCCCGCTTACATTTGATAACAAACCTCTGAAGATTTCTTAGTGAGTGAGTGACTCATTTGCATATTGAAGTCCCCAGAAAAAAACCCTGGGCAGACAACCCTGTTAATCGATGGCTTCTGATCGACATCTTTGGTCCACATCATGTGTCCATGGCAGATGATGAGCAATTGTCGGAAATCGAGCAGGCTTTTGAGGTGGTTAGAGGTGGGCAATTGCTCTGATTTTTGGCTTGGCTCTCATACGTTTATTGAATTTTAATGTGCCTGAAGAAATTTGGCAAAGTTGTAGTGACATAACTAAGCCCAGACTGCCACCGTCATTTTGGATGTCCACCTGGGTAGATTTTGGTCACGTGCTAAGCAACGTAATAATCAAGAACAAGATAGAATTTCATTTCAGGCCTATTTATCGATTTTGTGGTGCATAACTTTCGCATTTAGTACGTAATATTTATTTTGAATCTTCAAATTGTCGTGAAACTTGAGAGAGAATTGTTCTTTAAAAATTCACTGAAAATCGGTAGCCAAAATTATTTGTGTAAGTGTTTGATTTTCGTCTTAACCTGTAATTTCGTCAGTCTCTGGCGCTTTTTGTTGCTTCACACAGAAAAAAACACACGATACGAAATGTAATGATCGACTTTATCCCAATCTCACGCCACAACAGAAAAAGCTTTTGAACACCTGTAAACTCCGAGCGCTTCGGAGTAAGTGATATCTTTAACAAATCTTCGGATTGTTTTCAAAGTTCAAGGATTGTAAATTACAATTTTATGAAAAACGAAGGTTGTTCTCTTATTTCAGTGTGAATCCTCGCACGCCTGCCTTTCGCTGGCGCCGCTTGTTGAAACTTTTCACCCCATCACTATTCTTGGCAACAAAGGTCGCCATTTCGTTTTTTATTACTCGCCACAAACTATCAAAAGCTTAAAATCGAAAAAAAAGTTTACAGGAATCGACCAATCGAGCGAGCGAGCGAGTGCCATTCCACATTTTATTTATCTGACTGTCATTAAGCGGATTTTGGGGATGAAATGGTACGATTTGCGGAATTTATGAAATATTTTTCGGGATCAATTCCGTCTTGGCGACCCCAAGACCCCTAAACTAATGACATTCTACACAGGAAATCGATCGATGAGTTGTTTACCTTTACCAAAAGCTTCTTCTGCCCTGTCGAGTCCAGATTCGAATTCATCAAGATCGTAAAACAGACCTGCATGCTTGGGCTTTCCTGGTTCATAAGTAAGAGACGGAGAGCCTAAAATTCCCTGGGATATAGCTGCTGAAAGAGCTCTTTGAGATGTTTTACCCGACATTTTCCCCCGTAATATTCGGGAGTTTCTACATCACGGGAGACGAGCGGTGGAAGGGAAAAAGGGCGAAATACGAGTGGTCAGCGGAGAAACAACTTAAATAATTCACATAGAGACAGATCAGTTATAGTTGCAGAAAAACAGAAATCGTGTTGTATAATCGATGTGTCAACAGCTGTTAAAAGGCAATTTGCTCTGACAAAGGGCTAACGCCCGAAACGTCAGCTTTGAAACTCTTAACGCTGGCCGATCTCTGTTATCAACTCGGTCGATAATACCAAATTATCCTGTTATACTCTCCCACTGACGCAGCACCACAGTTTCCTAAGAAACTTACCCCCTTTTTAACTCGTGAATTGCGCGCATGCGCAAGAGCGAGTTATAGATACGATGTGGGGAATGGCATTCGCTCGCTCGCTCGATTGGTCGATTCCTGTAAACTTTTTTTAGATTTTAGGCTTTTGAGTGCATTTGATAGTTTTTGGCGAGCAATAAACAGACGAAATGGCGACCTTTGTTGCTAAGAATGGTGGTGGGGTGAAAAAGAAGCCAATGATAATCTTAAAAGAGTTTTTTTTTTCGTTTTAGTTTCAACTAGCGGCGCCAGCGACTGGCAGGCATGCAAGGATTCACACTGAAATAACAAAACAACCTTCGTTTTTCATAAAATTGTAATTTACAATCCTTGAACTTGAAAACAATCCGAAGATTCATTGAAAATATCACTTACTGCGAAGCGCTCGGAGTTTACAGATGTTCAAAAGCTTTTTCTGTTATAGCGTGAGATTGAGGACAAAATTGATCATTACGTTTCATCGCGTGTGTTTTTCCTGTGTGAAGCAACAAAAGATGCCGGCGACTGACGAAATAACAAGTTAACACGAAAATCAAATAACATCTAAACAAACAATTTTAGCTACCGATTTTCAGTGGATTTTTAAAGAACAATTTTCTTTTAAGTTTCAAGACAATTTGAAGATTCAACATACATACAACGTACTAAAATGCGAAAGTTACACACCACAAAATTGATAAATAGGCCTGAAATGAAATTCTATCTTGTTATTGATTATACGTTGCCTAGCACGTAACTTAAATCTACCCAGGCGGAGATCCAAAATGACGGTGGCAGGCTTGGCTTGGTTATATCACTCAAAACTCGTTCCCGTTTGTCTCATTTGATAAAGAGGGAATCGTTAATGTTTTCATTAAGACAGTATTGCCTTGATTTTCTAACAACGAAAGACAGTAAATTTCACTTTTCACCCACATTTACTTCCAACCTTTTCTTTTGAAACAAAAATGATAGACGTTTAAAACACATGACATCATCCACCTTGTCAAATGTAATAGCATGATCATTTCAATTGTAATGCCTTCTTATCCCAGCGTTACTTTGTTTCTTTGCTACATTAGCGAACTACTGCTCGTACTCTAGATATGGCAATCAACCACAAAATTCCCTAAACCAGATAACATTAAACATAATCTAAAAAATCATGTGTCAATTCACGAGTTTGCTCACAGAGCACATTGATTTCACTCTTTAACATCCACATTATTTATGTCGACTATACAAAACATCATAAATATGTTTCTCGTAACGTTCTTATGTCCACACTTTGAAAGGATATTTCAGTTATTAATGGTGTAGGTAAGAATTTAAGTTTATCTGTGTCTGAGTGAAGTTCCCTCCCTTTCAGGGGGCCGACATGATCTACATTTTTTAGATTCTGGAGCAGTGGGATGAGGAAAAGCAGGATACAGCCTGTAGCGCTAAAAACGGACGCCGCAACAAAACTCCAAGGATATGAATTTGTAGAGTCGTATATCCAACCTGGGGAAAGAGCAAGACATTGATAAGTTAACAACACATACGAATGATGGTACAGTCGAGGTTTCAATGACCCACTAGAAGCTTATTACTGAAAGCCGAATGTAGTTTTTCCTTATATAACTTTTTGCGCATTGAGAAATCAAGCCTGCATCTTACATCTTCATTTACAATCCGTGTCTATTTTATCGATCTTTACTCATACTTAGAAAGATTTGTTGATATTTGACAGGAAAGCCGACAAGACTAGGGACGAGTGAACTCCATCTACCCCGACTACCTTGACTGGTTTCCTTCTGGTTCAAGTCAGTGGCGATAAATTGAATGGCTCTTATTTTCTCTTGCTTTCAGTTAATGGCCTTATGCTTTCAACGCCGATCTCAGAGACTTGCGAGGTTCTCATGTGACGAGATAAAAGAAGGAGTAGATGGCTCGGTTATCGATTGATGAAAGATCCCTTCCGGTAGATATTTGCTTTGGTAATTTGTAGTCTCCAAAGCACTTACCAGCCAATGGAATTCCTGCGCAATAAGCGATACCAAGCACCGCGAACATGATCCCAACACCCCTGGAGGCCTGGTCACTACCAACCAAGTCTTCAGCAACTACTGCTTTTAGTGATACAAAGCCACTATCGAAAGCCCCGTATATTACCATCATCCCCATGAAACTCTGGAAACTCCATGCTGCCGACAAAAGAGATGTGGATATGGCGACCCCGACCATAGCGCATTGAAAAATCTCCACACGGTAGCGTGAAAACTTGTCAGCAAGTTTACCAGTCAAAAAGGAGAAAACACCTGATGATGTTGACCAGGCCATAAGCAAAAGAGCCCCTTTGTGTGGTGGCACTCCCAACTCCTTGGCAAATGAGGGCTGAAAATGTAGGAAAAGAGTAGCTGATATTTTATTTGGCGTTTGACTATTACGAGCTAGTCAAGAGCGAACCTCTTTCCCAGGGTCTCTCTCTTTCCCTTCTTTTAGAGAAAGAGAGAGGAAGGGAAGGGATAGAAGAAGTGGGGCCCTGGGAACCAGGCTGGTCAAGAGCAGTCCAGATTTACTTTTACCTCAACCTCTTCTCTAACATTCAAAATTTTTTTCAGTTACGGTAAAAAGAAAATTTGGTGTGACATCACAAGAAAACTGACTTATCAAATTACACGTCACAGACTTTTTCTTTTCTCACGGACCTTCCGGCTGGTGAATAACATATATGATAACTGATATATGATGACTTGATTGATGATACTAAGGTTGTCAAAATGTCATTCACCTCTCTCAAAATCAGTCATTCTCAAGAACACCCTGATCAACACAGTAAGACAACCGCGGCGATCAAATGTTAACCTCGGGTTCAAATTATTTACTGCATTACTGGCCAGATAGTCAGAGCGCTTTACGACTGAGTGTCAATCTCCAAAACAAAGGATTATTGAAATCATAACATTTAACCAGTGTGGTTGGTGAAGTAATGTAAAGAAATGCTATTCTGAATCACTTTCTAGACTCAACTGGAACTTGATCCAAAAGTGAAATGTTATAGAAAGCATAAACTCAAGAATTCTGTCAACTTGCCAATGCAGTTTTCAGCTACAGACAAGGCTCTACTCCCACTGTGCAGGGTTTGAGTGTAAAATTCACATCCTGTGTTTGTACATGTTTTTTTTACACCCTATCATCAGTTTGCATGTTCTCCATATATTCTTCCATACAGTTCCAAAGGTGCTAATTTGCTTCACAGTCTAGAGCTTCTTTAGTCAGTGATAATTTCCCTCATCTCGTGCCCTTAATGTTTAATTTAGGGTCGATATGATGTAAAAAATAACAGGGTTAAAGCACAAATATGAACCACATCCTCAAATGAACATTCCTTACTTACCACATACGAAGCAGGTATGAAACCGCCACTGGCGTATAATCCTAACCCTAGTAAAAACACTAGGAAAGATTTATCTTCTAATAGTGTTAGATCGAATATTTTCTTGACCTGGACGTCTCTCTTGCCCATACTGACTAGTTTGGGTGGGGGACGATACGCAAGGGCAGAGACTGCAGTGAGAGCAACGATTCCCGCCAAAATTATAAAGGTTCTGGAGAGTCCCGTTTGTTTCACCATCCGCTGAAGAAATGGCCCAAGGGCAATGGTACCAGAATATGCACCAGTACTACATATACCATTGGCCAGTGCTAATTTCCTACGGTCAAAGAGAAAATTTAAACTTTTTGTTTGACTGGTTCGAAGTGGTCCTTTTTGCTCTGTTGCTCTGTATCTAAATCATTCCCCCGCTAAACTTCTCTTATTTACCATCGAGCGTGACCCGCGCCTCCCTCGCGCTTGCCCAGCACTTGTCCCTCTTCGCCTGTAAAACGCAAAACAATTACCGCTGTTCTGTAGGCTACTGCAAATTTGGCTGCTCCTATTGTTTAATTTCTCAGTTTACTAAGGTAAGAAGCCACATCAGACTGGTTTCTGTAAACATGGTTACAAAAAAATCTTGAACCTATTCTTTAAAAATAGTGAGTGTTTGACACATGTAACACCTAAGCAGTGAAGTGCTTGACTTTTTCACTGATGTTTCCAGTTAACTGTCACCTTGTTACTTCGCCATCTTCTGGCTATGAAAAAAAAATTTCGTATAAGTGTACCTTTTCATGACGCAGGCGAAGCACTCTATAGCATTTGAAGCACATTATAGGGGTTTGGCAATACCTCAAAGTGGGATTTTATTCTCCCAAATAATGTACAAAAGTAATTTTCGATTGAGTGGCGAAAGTGACCCGGGATGGCTTTGCTTTTGCTTTACTTCGTTTTGTGATTGGTCTAGAATACTCGCACCACTTTCTAAACCAATCAGAATCAAATTGACTAAAACCAATCACGACGTGGTCACTCGCGTTTTCCCGCGCGTCAGACAGTTTTCTTGTTTTTAATTTGATATTTCATTGACTAATCGTCATAGTTTCTTTCCTATGATTGGCTTTTCAGATTGCTTTGGTCCTGGTTTTATGACAGTGAATGGAAAAGCGCTCTAAAAAATCACGGAGTATCACGGCAACGCCGCAATCTCAATGCCCCTCCCCCACCCCCCCTCTCCCAAACTTCACACAGCTCAATGATATCGTAATTTAAACAAAGGAGGCTTGAGCTAGACTCAATTTTCTGGCTCCCACAGCCCTTATATAACGGTAAAAAAAACGTTGATGAGCAAGAAATTATGCATCATTCACTGACGAAATCTAACCTGTCGAACCAGAGCGAGATGATCCTAAAAGTTGTAATGTACGCCAACGAAGCACCGATCCCGAACAACACTCCATATGTTACAAATAACAGGTAGAGCCGGGTGACGAACGACGATGCCACCAGACCAATCACGCAGACTAAACCACCAACAAATCCGGTGATACGGCAACCCCAGATGTCACAAGCGATGGTAACAAACGGAGCCACAGCGTACAGAGCGAACAGGTGAATGGAACCCACCCATGCTAGGAAGCAACAGCAATAAGCATGTCTTAGTTAAAGGGGGGGACTATGGAAAATTGACTGTAAAATAGAAGCTACTGTGAGCTACTGTGTTCCTTTCTTTTATTCCAATATTTCGCCAATCTATGGCATTGTCAGGGAATTTAAAGAAAATATTCCACTGTGCCACCATGCGGCCGCAATTGCAAGCATGGGGAAAAATTGCGCCAGCGCAGTGTAAGTTCTCGTCTTACGTAAGCTGCGAACAAGCTGCGATGCCATCTATGCGAGTGGTTTAGCGTCTTATTTAAGCCGCAGCTAATTGAAAACGAGCTCAAACCCTAATCTTACATAAGCATTTGCTTCTAAAAGTGGAGGTGCACCATTATTTATCAAGTTCATGTCATCTGTAGGCCACAGATGAATTCCTCGTATAAACGGCGGCCCGTGTACCTGACGTGCCCTTTCCATTGCCAAATTCATCCAGGATGTAAATAAGGAGAATTCCAAAGCTGTTCTGTATTCCAGCCAGGACGAATTGTACTGAAAAAGCTGCTGCACAGACACACCAGCCATATCCTCCATCTGGAGCTGACTTAACAGAAGACGTAATATCCATCCGAGGAATTCTGGGAACGTTTGAAGGTACACATTCAGAATAAGAATACGGTAGACATTCAAAAGCCAATTTTTTGGATTTTTTTAAAGTCAAATCAAGACTTACTGGTTGTAACTACGGTTTGACCGAAAAAGTTTTGTAAAACTATTATCACTATGCAAATTCTCCACACTTCTCTCTATATCCTATGGCACTGAAAGGGAGAATTTGTTTAATAATCTAGAATTTCTCTAGTTAAGGATCATTTCCGTTTTTCCAGCTGATGTTCGGCATTCTTTTTTTACCCTCGCTGGCTTACTCTTACATTCCCTATAGGAAAAAGTAACCACAAAAAGTGGTTGCTTCTCTAGCCTGAAGAACAGTTGTAATTTTTTTTGCGTTTTTCAGTAAAACGGAGACAAGCGCGAGCCGGCTCCCCTCGCGCGTAACTCGCGCTTCGCGCTCGCGCGCTTGTCCGCCGTCCGCCTGTAAGACGCAGAAACTTACGCTGGTTCTGTGGGCTGTTGCTTATCTATGTTTCTAGCTTCATAACATAAAGGACAAAATTGAATGCTGATTGGCTGAGACAGAAGGCATTTTTCGTTCATTTGGTAACTGCCTCAGACAAAATCACTTGAAATTGATTTGTTCTTAGGTCGTCTAACAATAGCGAAAAATTGTTTCGTTTTTTTAATGGCTTTTGAAACAATTACGTCTCATTTCGACGGAGAGAACGATGAATTTAATAAAGAACTGAGACAAATAGGCGAAAATGGAAACAAAAAGGCACAGAACACTGGAGAAATGTTTTCGTGCGACAGCCGGAAAAAAATTAGTGATATAATCTCTAACCATCCTGACCTCATGCTCGGTAAATAACGCATATGTTTGGACGACTACGACTCGGGAGACGAGCGGAAACAACAAATAAATTTAGGAATCAGTGACAAGTCAAAAAGTGCCTTGAGTCAGCTGTTACTGTCGAAAATTTGCTCACATTTGCTGCCTCATGTGCTTCAAGCCGCCATGTGTACAACTTCAGTCATTGCTACGCCATCTTGAATATTGCTGGAGATATTTCATCAAGTATCACAGGAGCTAAGAACCCACTTGACTATGAATAATTTTTAAACGTTTAAAAAAACATCAAAAACGGCTCAAATTGTTCCTTCAAGTATTATAATTTCATCGATGGCGAATGTTTTATTTAGCAATCTTGGTTGCATTGCTTTGGTATTATTGTACAAGAATAAAACTCCGTACAGCTAATTCGTGAGTTTTATAGTTCATTGACGCTGACTGAACACTAAAATGACCTCAGTGATACGAAATTTCATAAATGACCCTTGTAATAAAAAAAAATTTTGCCCTTTATGTTATAAAAAAGTAATCACATGTTGCCTCGTAAAAGTAAGGATTGTCGATGAATAGTTATTTGAATGCGTGACACGACACTTACCTTATTAGCATATTTCCATTTTCGCAAATTACAGATTTTCATTTCGTTTCGTTTCGCAAATTACAGTAAGCCTTAGTTGTCCTAAACATTTGAAATAATTCTTCAGTTGTGGCGCTTCGTCGTATTATACGTGCTGCTCTACACTACAGACGCAGTAGGTATTGTGGATAGGTTAGAGCAGAAAGAAAACTCCAATGTGACTGAAAATATTTTGTCTTAAGCTTATTTATCACAGTTACCTAGACCAAAGTTTAGCTCACCTTCTGTTTCTCCTAAGCTCGCTTGGTAGGATACTGAGAAGGAAACCAGACTGTCTGAGGTAAGAATACTTACAATCAAAAAGGGTGTAAACAGCCAACTCGATTTTTCTCACGTCTCAACCACTTGAAACATTCGTCACTGACTGACCATAAGTTCCCAAAATGAGGTCAAGGTGATCGCAGGCCTGAGGTAACCGGAGACGGATGACGAACAAGGACTGCCGAGAGGGAGGGTGGCAAAGGTTTACACGTGATGCGTGATTAAGGCCAAAGTTACAGAAAAAAAACGAGTATGATTCGGCTCCATCTGTTATTGAAACAAGAAATAGTTGTATGCTATTCAACGAACGTAAATAAGTAAAGAATCTTTCTTCCCTTTCAAACCAGATGAAACTTCTGCATTTCGCAGTAGAGAGCTGTATTTGTGCGTGAAAGTCTTCACTTAGTCGATCACGTGAATTCCAAACTGATGTGTACTACGGTAACAAGCACGTTTGCTGAAATTGAGACTAAAAACCTCTACTACATGATAGTTGTGCTACTGAATAGAGTAACGGAGTGGCCAGCAACGGCACTATGCTCTTTAAGTAAGTGACTCAATGACGTTTTGCAAACTTTCGTGGCAATCTCAAGTGAGACCGGAAACACCTCGGGGTTTACATATTCGTTCAATCGCAGACAGCCTTGAAGTAAATAGGAAAACTTACCGAAAAAACAGAACTCAGCGCTAGGAGTGAGAGCGAAATTATTCTTTTCTGTTTTTTTTCTTGCCTCTGTCTCTTTCTCTTTTTTTGTTTATCTTATTTAATTTTCGGGACGGTCTGAAATATGAGAATTTTCAATCTAAGTGTTTATGTCAAACGCACGGAAAGCTTGCTTTCTTGCGGACAGATAGAGACTTGAAAAAATCGGTTTCCGCTGTACTGTTACTCGGTCAAAGGTCATGTTTTTGTTGGATTGCGAATTCAAGACGAGTTTATTGCCATTTGGTAATTATTAAGCATGGGGTGTCCGCTGACGAGAGAGAGCGTAAACAAAAGAAAACTCCAATTTTCACTTTTAAAAAGTTTCCGCGTCCGCTCAAGAGAGAGTGTCCGCTTACAGGAATGTGTACGAGTTTGACGGGGAGACAAAACAACAATCGAAAAAAGAGTCTGTATGTAGAACTGTCCGCTTAAGAGAGTGGGAATTAGCAATAAATGTTTCCGTATATTAAAACAGATTTAACTTTTTCTTCAAAAAGAAACTTGATTTTCCTTGAATATAGATAAATTTCTTCCTTGTTACGCTCATCTTGTCCAACCGAATTAAGAATATATTTATAATAGCAAGAATGTTTTTTCTCCTTTATTCAGTATGTACGGTGGCCCACAACTGTCACGACAAAAGAAATAACCTCGCGGCAAACGAAAAAGACTCACGACAAAAGGAAGAACCTCAAGGCAAAAGTAAAATACTCACAGCTAAAGAAATGACCTTGTTATTTCTTTTGCCGTGAGGTTATTTCCTATGCCGTAAGGTTTTTCTTTTGCCGTGAGTCTTTTTCTTTCGCCGTGAGGTTTTTTCTTTTGCCGTGAGGTTTTTTCTTTCGCCGTGAGGTTTTTTCTTTTGCCGTGAGGTTTTTTCTTTCGCCGTGAGGTTTTTTCTTTCGCCGTGAGGTTTTTTCTTTTGCCGTGAGGTTTTTTCTTTCGCCGTGAGGTTTTTTCTTTCGCCGTGAGGTTTTTTCTTTTGTCGTGAGTCTTTTCCTTTTTGCCGCAAGGTTATTTCTTTTGCCGTGACAGTTGTGGACCACCGTAAAGTATGCAATATACCAGTGTATTTGTCTTCCAACGGGTAAACTATAAAGGAACTATATAAAGGCTTTGGTACATAATTGTTTATATTTTATTCCCATACAAACATATTTATTTCCACAAGGGATTTTTTTAATCCATTTAGTCAACAAATCGAGAATGTCCATCTTAAGCTATGGCAAAATGGCAGGACAGCGTGCATTTAATGTGGTCACGCCCGTGAAAAAAGACGAAAATAGTCTACATAAGTTCATAGCACTAAAGGATTTTTTTAATTCAGAATTTGATAATATTTTTTTTAATAAATGTGTATTCTTCGCTCATATTTCCTCGCTACAGTGAGGGCCTGGGGTTGTTGAGAAGTAGAAATGGCAGAGGAGTGTGAGACTACCACAAGGAATTCTGGGGTAGTGCGCGATTAGCCTGAAATAAGGCTGTCGTAAGACTTGACTAGGCTTAAGTCATCAGAAGTAATTAAAAATAAATTTCAGATTTGATTTACGTTTATGTTGGAAGCACTGGATCTTCATAATAAGCTGCATTGTTTCTTTTTCTAAGTACAGTGCATGGCTATAATCCGTATTCCCGGATATACCACAGGGCCAGTCCTTTGTATTCGCTCGACAGATTTCTTTTTCTATCATTAAAGTCCTGAATTGTTAAACTAGGGTCGACTCGTTTAGTCAGAACCTTATGTTCACTAGCCAGTCCTTGAGAGAAGAACTCTGGGAACGTTGCAAGAGCGACACTTAGGTCCTGAGCCGGAAGCTGATAAACAACGCTCTTTGTTGATAGAGCCTCGTTTACTGATCTTGAAATTGCAAGGTCTTGATAGTATTTTCCGTCAGAAGATGTTCCCAGATCTTTCTCCTTTCGTTCGAGGATTCGAAAGTTGTCATTCTGGTTTCTTCCTCTTAAGAACAATCTAGCAGCTTTAGATTCAGTCTCGCTTTGGTTTTCAGTTGAGTATGATGGACACTGACTTGAACGGCACATTTTTGGGATCAAGTTTCCTTTTCTTGTCAAGCAAGGCGGAACCTTCCCTCTTAGAATGGGACGGTAACTTATTTTCTTCGTCATCAAAGTAGATCAGCGCTTATTCTCCTCTGAACAAAGTGTACGGTTTAAGATTTTTAAACTTTTCACAAGCTTTAATACTCTTCACCAAAGTGTTATTACTGTCCCACAATTGGTCAGGTGAAGTGGCGCGTGTTGACAATATCTTATTAAGAATTCTGTCCGATCACGTTCGCTCTGCAACGATTGAATTTCTAATTGTGTTTTCTTTGATTGCTTTTGTTTGTAACCGATGCAGCTGGTGACATATTGTAAATCAAATTGCAAAACCCTGACAGAGCTGTGTGTAATTCACTTTGCTGATATTACAGTTTGTTTAGATTAGGAGCGCTTCTTTTTATTTCAATGCTTTTTAGTGTGCCTACACAAAGTACTAACCAACTAACCAACTAACCTCCTTTTACTTGAGTTACCGTCGTGTCAGATCCATGTAAAATTGTGGTCAGATGTTTGCTAATAAAAGGCTTCTTTGGTTGTCACATTGGTAGGTGGCAGTGGATAGTTAGTTTAATCAATTTAGTTCCTCTTAAGCACATTTTCGGCTCTCATCAATACGGACTTGTTACCATTTCACAAACTGAAGGAGCGAAAAATATATGTTCGCAAATATTGCTTGCTTAGTTTTCAGTAATGTTCTGCATGCCGTGTCAGCAAACAATAATAAGATACTAAAAGCATATGGAAGAACAGTAAAAATACATTAAGCTCTAGTCAATAATTTCACTTAACATTTTGCCGCGGCTACAGATCTGACGGATGTAGATGTCGCCTTCACGAATCTCTCGCCAAGACTGATCACGTTCACTTTCAAATACATCTGCTCAGAACCCAAACCGCGAAAACTGATTCCGTCTACGACTGATTTGATAACTTGCGGCTTCTCCTTGAGCTAAATTTAGTTTCTGCTATTTCTTGGTCATGTACCACGAATTAAAAGTTGGTATCATGCGGCACAAAGGGTTGTAAACTTATGGTGGCTGACGAAATTTGCGCGTGTCATCTACCCTCTGTCTTGTATGCTTTCTTTACCAATCTTTTGTTATCAAACCGGGCGCTAATTACATTTCCTTGGTGTGCGGAACTTGATAAGTGTCCTGTACCTTATTCTAAATCTTATTCTCATATTGCTGTATCATTTATTCCTATCAAGGCAGGTTAAACCAGAGCAAAAGAGATACCGAAAGCTTAGTTCTAACACTCAGCAGAGAAATGCAACCAAAAGTGCTAAATGATACCAATTACTTGAAAAACTAATTTAAGCGGAGAGCAAATTTTGTACTACGAGCGAATTTAATTGGTTTAAGCTATCAGTGTAAGTAATACGGCTACCAGCAAGGTGCAAATGAAAATAGCTTTAAATATTGAGAGTGGGAAAGTCCAAATATCACGTAGTGCTCGCTATGAAACGTGAGAGCCTTCATCATATTAATAGTTCGCGTGTATCGATACACGCGGAAAACTCGAATTTATTTTATGAGCCTAGGGTTATGTGTCAATTATAAAATCTAATCGTATTTGTTGAGCACAGTATTCCTTTTTTGCGAAATCAAAGCTACAAGCCCAAGGTTCGTAATTGAATCTTTCAATGTCCCTTTTTTGAAGCTATTTATGCAATAAACAAATTTTTGGCTGCCATTGTTTGGTGGTTAATATCTAAATGTTCCCGATACAACCGTCTGCATGATCAGTAGCCTTGAGAATAACATGTATAGCTTTATTTTCACCATCTTTCTACTACATATCGGATCATTATTAATATTGAAATGAGGAACTAAGCTTAACCTCTTTCATCCAATATCATAAATAAGTAAATTCTTCATAACGTTCCCCACGCATTTCCTATGCTTCAAACAAGAAGAATTTGTGTAATGGTCAAAAGCTTCCTAAGTTGGCGATCATTTCCTTAATTCTCGTGAGCTTAATGTTTGACTTGGCTATGATATCGTGAGGAGAAATTAAATGCTCGTCACATTAATTTCAATGTAGAGGAATCGGAAATGAATGAGCAGTAGGGATTGAAAGGATGAAAAAGGTGTTTTAGTTCTTGCTTGGATGAGTTTTCAGAAGATGTGTCATGAACCTCCTACTTAAGACTGAATAGACCTGGGTCTTGACACTCATGTCCTTCTCAGCTTCTTTGGGTTTTTCCGATCCGAGCTCGTCTTTATTTTAGTGCTCGAGAAAATGATCTTGTCTTCACGATTCTGAACAACGAACAAAAACATTGAAAGTAACCAATATACTTACAAAAGCCCAACTGATGATAAAAAAATAAAGTTTTAATCATCGTCTACTCCCATATAATGATTTGGATCATTTATCGAATGTAGCGTGTTCCCTGCGGTGTTGGGAGAAATTTGATCACTCGATGGTCATGGTCACGGGTCTTTCCTATTGCGTAGACAATTCATAATTTAAAACTTGCTTTGAAGTGGCTACAGAGGCGAACAGACAGTGCGGAAACACCGCAAATACATGGAAGATTATTTTAATTTGGAAACTTATTGATGTGCAAGCCCTGGTTGTTCGAAGGCTGGATAACGCTATCCACTGGAATCCAGCGGATAGCGTAGTAAGTTTTGTAAACACTGATTCGCTGGATAGAGATTTATTTGGTAGATAGCGCTATCCGGCCTTTGAACAACCGAGGCCAAAAATTTTAGAATATATCGTATTCTGCGAATTCTCGTAAATTTTCTTCTACGTTGTTAATGCGGCTCCCATGGAGCCTGGTTCTACTGTGGTTGGGAAAAAAAAAAATATTGTCACGCGTTCTTTCCATCTGTTGGTGGATCTCACGTGTTTCCAGGTTGGACGTGAAAACGGCTTCCTTCTTTCATTTGATCGCGAATGTACGTAATTGCGAAGAGTCGTGCACATAGACTTTTATTCTAAACAAGTTTATTTAGATAACACTGTTACCTCTATTTTCTGAAGCAGCAAACGTGTCGGATAGCCCCGAATTTTCATATCATTTACATCAGTTAGAATTAATTATCTGTGTCAGATATAAACGTACTAAGGAGCACTTTGTGTGATAATGAGATTTTACAACAGTTTGGTTCGCCATTTTTAAAGGGACACTGAGGGAAATATCGCAGCAGGTCACCACAAGAAAAACTGTTGGTAAAACATGAAAGATAAGCCTCAAAGAAAACAATCTTCGGCCAAGTCTGAAACAAATTCTGAACGAAAACTTAACGAAGTCGCCCGAATATCAACGGATACAACAGTTTCCAAGACGCATTTACGTGATTTGACATCAAAAACACTCCCGGAAAGCGAAGTGCAAGTCTATCAAGCGCAGTCAAATGCTATCGAAGCAAAATTACGCAGACATCGTTTTAAATCCAGCCGAGCAATACACTCGGCGCATCGCGAATGTTTAGAATGCGAATCACCCCTGAAAGGAACTCCATGGGAGGACGCTCTGCGGTTCAGGTCAACTTCGGTAACATCTTCCTCTTTTTCACCACAGAGATATCGAAAGCTAATTGGTCAACGGAGCGCAAAAGAGGAAGAATGTATAGACTTTTGGATGAAATTTTTTGGATGAATATTGACAGTTTTATTTCTTGGACAAAATGGAAGATGATTGAGTGAACATGACATGGTTTACTTTGAGGTTTACAGTAGAAACTGCTTTAGTTTTGAGATGGTTATTTAGTCTATGCAGAGAGTTTGAAAATTAGGCTGATTTGCATCGGCAGAAAAATTATTAGGAGTTGTATTTCTTACGGGTAAATGTGAAGACTCTTTGTAATCAGTAAATACCTCATATAAAAGTCATTGAGTCCTATCAGATTTCTGCATTATGTATTTTATTTCATTTTCATCGATTAACTCGATTTAACATTCACTGAATTTCCGTCGTTTTAGACTAAAAATGTGGTTAGTGATTGATGTTAAGTATCTCTAGTCTCTTTTGCGAGTCACTGAACACGGGTTCATGTTGACACCTGTCGGTTTACACGTGATAGTAATGTAGTCCAGCCAAGCATACTATCTACATTTAAAAACAGTTTGATGGAACGAAACATTAATAAGTTTATGAGGGACGGCGACTTTCTCCTGGTCTAGAGCAGAAATGATTAAATTTATAATTTCAATTTAATCGCTTATTCATGACTGGATCCGCTCGTGAAAATTCCACTTTGGGGCATATGCCAATTCCATCCTCTCTTAGAAAGGTCTATAAAAAGAAAAGAAAACTATAAAAACGAAAACTATCCCAAACGTAGATTTTGAGACAGAGATGAAAACAGACCTACATGGAGAGCTTCTCTCATTTTGTGATCCTCACATGTTCATCGGAAAAGAACTGAGCATTAATTTGCATAAGTGAGTGTCAAGTATTGAAGGGTGTACAAAACTGTTTGTTCAATCTCGTTCTTTTAAGTGAATAATTCGTCTGGACAAAGGATAGCTACAGAAATTTACGATCAAATCTACAAAACAGGAAAGCTCCCATAATTAACTGGGTTTTCCCTCCAAAGAACTAAATTGAATTCATGTCATACCTAACATGTGTCATTAGGGATTAAATAAGAATGATGAATGTTTTTATTTGATCCAAAAGGTTTTCTCTTGATTTGGTCTTACATGTCCTGTGAGGAACCTTTATCATTCGTCATCTTTAAGTCTAGCCGTCGAAAAAGATTTAATATCTCACTGAATGAGATAAACCGAAATTTGGGCAATTTTTCACACCACTTTTTTACAACGCTCCCAAAGCCCAGTTTTATTGTTGGGGTTCTAAACAATGCATGTTACGACACAAGGGAATCAGGCCTTTAGGAAGACGAAAAAAAAATTTTGTCTGATTACGATAAAGAAGGAATAAAAAAGAAAGAGAAAGAAAACGAAGAAATGTTGATGATATGAACATCAGAAAGAGGATTCTCAGAGGTTTTTTCTGGCCAATATAGCAAATCCAGATTTATTGTTATATGTAGCCTCGTTGACAAATGGTCATTACCGGGCAAGATTTCTTAACTCCCACAACATTTGAGGACAAACTGAGCTGCGTTTGTTTGGTGTTGCAATATTCAATTATCCTTATTGGTAGTTTTAAGAAAATAATGAATCTGTAACGACGTGTCTTTTCTTATTGTTGAGCATAAATGCCTAATCAATTTCAAAATTACTCAAATTAGCAAATGAAAACCACCGGATCATGGAGCTGTCGATGTTAATGAAAGTTTTCAGCGATTTAGCAATAGCATTTGTTTTCTTATCGTAGTGCAAATTAAAAAAAACATACTCAAAAGGAAACAATGTGTTAGGCATGCCCGCGAGTAAATATCATATGTATTTGTGTTGTAAGAATGAATTGACACATACATTGCAAAAGGTTCTTAACGTTATCTATATAACAAGGTTGCAGGGTTTAAGACTGGCACTGATTTAACGCCTTAAAAACTCACTACATCCAAGTCTTCGCTGTACGAAGAGGAAGCCGAACGACCTCCACAAACTTACAACAATCCCAAATGGAAGATCAAATCGTTACAAATCAGCTCTCGATTCAGGAGATAGCAGTCACAGGAAAGTCGTGCGAAGAACACCGAGTTGACGACGCGCAACGAGACGATAACATTTCACTAGGTACATCTCCATCGAGAAAACCTCTTGGAAACGAACAGCGGGTCTCCCAAGCGGCAGAGGTACCGTGGTCCCGCTCAGATTTCATAAGAATTTATAATGAATGTTCGGAATTGGAATCGCCGCTAAAGGGGACACCCTGGGAAGATGCCGGATGGAACCCTATCGCATCAAGAAGAAATCGAAAACCTAGGCGCAAGAAAAGTGAACAAGAGGAAGAATGCATTGCATTTTGGTTGAAATTTTTCGGCTAAGATCTTCAATGATCGACGGCTGTTTTGGTATTTATCACAGACGGGATATAACATGGATTACTGGACTATGAGGTCCAAGGAGAGAAAACAGTAGCTTTAAGATCAACATTTTGTTATCCATGAGCATGGCATGGACTTGGTTTGGAGTTGCACGGAGTTGGAGTTGTACACACGACGGAGGGGAAGTAACGGAAGCGACTTGAGAGCAACTCGAGCTATAACTTAGATCTTTTATGTAAAGGAAGAGCATGTCAAACATTTGTCTTTTTATATAATTCTGTTTAATTGCATTTTCTATTCATTTTATTTAAATCTATTTTGCGTCGTTTGTGGTAGTTATTGTAACCTGTTTGTAATTTCCAAAGGTAGAAACAGAGATCCAGTATTTAGCCCAACTCATAATGTATCCTTGATGATCACAAGTGGGCAAGTAACAGCAGAGGAGACGTACAAAATATTGCAGCACTCTTAGAAATACTAGCTAAGCAAAGAATGGGTTCGCATTTCTTTGAATGTCCTACAGTGATACTATTGATAATTATGATAAAAATCACATCATTTTTCGTTAATTCAAAAACCTTTGGGTAATTCAGAAAAGGAATAGGATCTTGGAATGGTTCAAATGAAAATAAGGGGTATTCTTATCTTCTAATGAGTACTTGAGATTCGCTGAGGAAGAAACAGTTCTTTCTTGAACACAACTTAGCCTCAACTTCCTAAAATGTTGGTGGTGAACTACGGAGTTTGTGGCTGAATTCATGTGTTTATCTCGTTTCATTTAATTTCCACGTTATCTCGTGTTCTAAAAGTGTTCAACGAAAAAGGTATTTAATCAGATGACTCACTGCTGGTGTCAAAAAGCTTGACAGGTGTCAAGATTGCGGTTTCTGAGCAAACTGATAGGGTACTGAATGACAAAAGAAGACGCAACCATTGCATCATCCGGCATTGTTTTACCATGTTGTTGGGAAATCAGCTCTGTAATCACATACGCGAAAAGAAGCCAATGGTGTGACATCTTGTTAATGTTTGGGGCTATTTACCCACGCCGTTTGGTATTTCTTTATAAATCTTGGTTTTTTTTATTTCACAAGAATACATGTTAAGTTGACGCGCATTGTGTTTATTGTTATGGTGGTTTTCTCTTTCCGCAAACGATAGGAGTCAAACTATTAACAATTGCAAAACAAAACACCTTTGTGTTTAGTAGCTGGTGAGAATGATCCTACAATTAACAAATAAAATCATCCAGTTGACCCATATAGCTGTACTTTCCACGAAATGTTTAATTCTAATTGTGCCCAAGACGAACTGAAGCAAATAAATTATTCTCGCGGATGGACTGTAGAGAAGAAGCCTGAAAGTTTTAGACTTCGATGAGTTCTGTGAGGCAGGGATTCAAATCGCGTCAAAGTTTCTTTTCTTCAGTTTCTTAAATTGCAGTCCGCCTGTAGGGATCATCTCTTTGTTAGATTGTCATCCGCGGATCAAATCTAATATTTTTTATTACTGGAAAAAGGAAATATGCTCAGCGGAGGAGTATCGTTTATTCTCTGACGAATAACAACGCTTCTCTGAGGACGAAAAATTTTTTCATCTCAATTCTGACTAGAAGACAAATTTTTCTTTCAGAAGAACTTAAATGTCAATTTATATTAAGAAGAATAGATATTCAGAGACATTTTGTGGGGATGCACACACGGAAAGGCTCATGTAAGCGAACAATCGGTGACTCATTAAAGTTTACGCTACTTTCTGGAAAAAATTTAAGAACACTTCGCCAGCTGTCTGTAGTATATATAGGCTCCAGGTAATGGTCAACAGTATTGCAAAGAAAAACATCCATGTGCTTAGAAGAATCTGGATTCTAAGAGAAGAGCATCACTTGCTATGTTGAAGTGGAATAATTCTCCTCACAAGTGTGTTTCTAGGTATGAGAAAAAAAAAATGCTTACCGGAGGAATATCTGACGAACAAGAACGCTTCTGTAAGGACGAAGAATTGTTTCATCTCAGTTCTCGCGAGAAGACAAATTTTCCTCTCAGAAAAACTTGCATGTATTTCTATCAAGAAGAATTGACACTTAGAGTGTGCTCCAAAACATTTTGTGGGGATGCACACATTAACCCACGTTCTTACGACCTGCTGACTTTCCAGCGCTGATGAACTTGGAAAAAATCCCTTTTTACGCGGTCCATCTATCAAGACCTGACATATTAAAAGGCCTCCATATTGCACTCTCGCTTGACTCCAACAAGAGACCCTGAAACTTTCATCTCATGTCTTTGTGTTTGTATATTTTGCAACCCTTTATACCCTTATAATCTTTCCTGTACTTGATTTATTCCATAGTCTGCTCCAGGCTCTCGGTCAATGTAGACAGGCAAAGAGCAGACACGTGAAAAATGGCAATTCAAACAGGACGCAAAAATTGAGATCATATCTTTTTAGATATTTTCGCGATAAAGTGATTATTTTAAAAAGAAACTCAATCCGACAGGCGACGACAGAATAGGTCGATTGAATCAAAGATGATTACTCTGACGGGATTATTGATCATCCTTGCGCAAAAATTGCAAAAATTTTCTAGAATCTGAGAATTTTGATAAAAAATCGGACGCCGTTTATCCAAAACCGGTAATGTTAAATACAGCTTCTTTCCGAAAAAAACTGTAATCACCATATTAATCTAAACTTTTTAAGGCCTCTGTTATTCAAGTTCTTCAAAGGACTTCGTACTCCTGACGAAAACGGACCATTGAAATAACAATGTAAATAACTCATTATTAGGATGATTTCTTAAAAATTCAAACTCTTTATTTACACTGTGAAAAGGGTAAACAGTCATTATTGAGTGACCTCGACATTCACCCGCTCACGTGTTTGTTGATATTCCTTACAAAAACTTTGCGTAGAAATGATTATTCCATCAGGATAAACAATGTTCCTTCATTTGGTTAACAATGTTCCAGATATAGATGATTAGCAATTACATCTTTTGTAATAAATCTATATGTGCGGGATCGAATCAAATCGTTGAAAATTTTGTATTTCCATTATGTAATTCTTATACGAGTTGTGACAAACAGCATCAAATCTATTGACCACAGGAAATAGTTATGTTGAAAATCTCAAACTGGAAAGGTTGTTAAGACGCGGACAGGCAATTTGAAATGTAAATCTACATCCTGACGTCGATTCGATTCTTTAAATTTTTTCTACATCTGTACTTCCGTCCTAAAAACAAAAAGGTGTTTTGAAAAGTGCTCTGAATTCGTCGTCTTTTAGGTGAAGACCACAAGACAGAGCGGTCAGATATGAAAATCTTTTACAGTTTACCAAACCTTGCACAGATCTGACATAGTTTGTTAACTTCTAAGCAGGCAAGGTTATGATAATTCTATCCAAAAAATTGACGCCAAAAAGCAACAATCTCCGTCTCTCTGTCAGTTCTTTGAATTCTTTTCCCAGGACGCTTCCCATAGAGAGCCTCTTCCCATGGTGTCCCTCGAAGAGTTGATTCCTCGCTTCGTGGGAATGAAGCAGTAAATGACTGATTATCGGTTCGCAAAATACAATGATTTTTTGTCTTTAGTTGGCTTCTTGTTGTCGTGACCTTATTTTCTTTAGAGGAGACAGAAATTGACGCCGGTGAAAGCGTGCGAGACATTCGCTGAACTGATTCAAATGGTTCACTTGCTGTCTGAATTTCTGAGCCTTGTTCTTCGCCTGACTCCGAAGCTGTGCTTGGGCTAACGCTTCTCTGTGATTCCAAAATATCTTTTTGAACGTCAAGTCGTTCCATACCGGAAGTCCACATCGACCAAAAATATTAGTGACTGTCCAAAAGGCACTTCTTAAAACTGGGTAAAATCTGAAAAGAGAAGAAAAATCCTTAGACGGGAACGAGGACCGCACAGTCTACAAACAGTATGTTTGTCAGAAAACTCGTACGTGCTCTGACTTTCAATGCTTGCTAAGGTGAAAAGTACAAAAAGCCATTAATTAAGTCAGAGAAATTAATTTAGCACCTCTTTGTAGCGATCGGCCAAGAATCGGCATACATTATTAAATCAAGCCTGTTTTATCACAGAAGACCAGACAAGACTGAATGAAACAACTCACCCTCTTCCCTTTCTCTTGGTGTCTGTCAGCTATTACTAACAAAGAAAACCTAAAAAGTCAGGTTCGTTACAAAGCAAACGGCGCAACTGTATTGCACAACTGTCCTCGCTTATTCCGATAAGGTTCGTGTGACTGGACGAAATTATAACAACCCAGTGCAAAGCTTACCGATTCTATAGACCTGCGTTCGGCCGCCGTTTGAACAGATTTAACTTATCACGAGTATGCTTTGAGTTTCACCTTTGACTGAGTACGTGATTCGCGGCGGAACGTAAACCCACACTTATACCTCTTACATTCAGCGGTTACATTTTCAATTAGCTCAAAATGAGTTGGTAAAAAATTGCTTTCACTAATAGAGTTTTTCTTTCGGTTGTTTCCCCTGAGATGCATTTCTCTTTCGAACACCTTCACATACAACATCGACATTGTTGTATCGTGAGTTCATAATCCGTTCGCCAGTCATTTTAATAAATCTTCTTTGAAGAATAAAAAGTTTGTTCTCAGATGTACTGTTTTCTTAGATCACCGCCCAAAGTACGGAGAGATTTGATGAATGCAAACGTTAAAAGGAAAAAACAAACATACCGAAAAGACAAAAAGGTCGATGGACAGTCGAAGATGAGGAATTAAATCAAAACTGAGAAAAACTTTTTAATTTTACCAAAGTATTAAGAGTTTTCCTCAAGTCTTCGCTTTTGATGTAATGTACATATATATTTTTGCGAGAACGACGAATATTTAAACATCAGATAGCTTAAGGTGAATAGAACATCCTTTCGTACGACGCTGAAGAAAAGCAGCAGATTGCCACAAACTTTATGCCGAGATTCCGTGCAGAAATGCTTCCTTTTTTTGTTTGTGAAGAGCCAAAATGAAACCATCTCAGACAGCTTATTTACAAGTTAACAATTGCTAGCTCCGGTGTGAATAAAAAGTATCATTTCCCTCAAGCACGAAATCAGGAAAGCTCATGAAAATTGATGTCAAAAACCTATCGCGGTTTTATCAATTTTTACCATCAAAACTTAAAACTAAAAGCTATTGTTAAATTCTCGTAGTATAAAAAATCGGAAAAACAAAACTTTGATAAAGGACACACGTTGCCTGTTTGAAGGTTCTTTCTTTAAAAAAGTCAACACTCTCATCTTCAGAAGTAAAGAATAATTAAAGGAGGCAAGGTAATCTCATTGACAAAGTAAATTTGTCAATGATCAATACAAAGAAAAATTATTCTTTATCACTTATTTTTGAGGATTTTGTTAATTCTACGCTACCATCATATTATAAATTCCAATCCGACGAGTTCCACTTTGTGGTCTGATGGCCCTAATTTTCACAGAGAAAATTAGACTGAATTTTTTTTCAAAACTCATCTCTCCCAGGAGCCCATCATTTAGTAATGGGCTCCTGGTCTCTCCTGATTATGGACGGATTCCGTGCATTAATGCTTTCGTCTTTTGGTTTCAAGGTCAGACAAAAGTGAAACCATTTCAGACAGTTTATTCAGACGTTTACAATTACTCGCCAAGTCGCTCTAGCCAGAATTGATTATTTTGTGTATAATTAAATTTCCCTCACGACGAGCAAGGTAATCGGCAAGACGGCCGTAAAATTATGGTTAGGACTTAATTGTGGGTTTATTAATTTCCGTATGGAACTCTTAAGAAAAAGGAAAAACTATTAGTAAATTTTACCAGCTTCTGGGATCGGGTGCAGGCACTCAACTTGGATTAACACAATTGCTTGAGAAGGTTTACGCTTTCCGGACGTTGTACACACCCACACGTAAATAGTCAGTAATAAGGGAAGAGACCTAGCCTTATTGTAAAAGTTTGTCTTGAGCAATGATTCACGCAAAGGGAACATTTTACTTCCCAGTTCGCAGTCACTTTTGAGGATTTAAGTTGAGTCTACTATATCATAATTTTCACTCCAATCCAGTCTCCACTGGTGCTGCGCCAAAGTCCTGATTTCCACAAAAAAGGGGATTTTGATTCAACCAAAACTCCGTCATCGTTGAGTTTACTTCAAGATACTCAAACTCTAGCTTAACAGTAGTTATAGTAGCTTTGAATTTTCAGTCTTCGACTGAAATTCCATTTTAATTTCAGTTTTTGTTCTCGTCTCGTTTAAGGCATATTTCTGATTTTAAGACACAATTTTTTTGACGGAGTATACAACACTAAAGCTTCTTGTGAAAGAATGTCATAACTCATATCGTCATTTCCCTAAGACTCTCGACGATTCCCGGCGAGTTCGAGAACGATGTACGACGTGACAGAGAGTTGTAAAGACAAGAACATGCTGAAAAGAAAAACCTAAGCCGGAAATTAAGAAGTCTCACCCATTCCTCTCTCATGTCCCGTTTTGCGACAATTTATGAAAGTAAAAATTAAATTAATATGAAAAATAAATTCATATTATTTCTTTCAACATGAAACAAGCCCACAACTCTAGCGTCACATGGAATAAATCTTCAGTCCGACCTTAGAAATGCCAAATATTCATTAACATTTGATGGAAATGTCATGAACCTCCGGAAATGAAAATCTTGCGGTTATTTTTCGCAAAATATTTATTTTGGATGGGAACACGAGGGGATAAAATAAGGATGTAGAATAATAATTTACAAGAGGAGAATGTTGTGCTGATAACTACACGAAATATGCACGTCACTTGGCGGAACTAAATTACAATACGAAAATGAGACATGAAAAAAAAGAGAATTGAAGAAAAAGAAACGAGGCGAAGATTCATGACTCTACGATGTCTTGATGACACGGAAAACGGACCATAAAATAACCAAATGTCGCAGAACTAAGCGGAAATATAATCGAGATAAAATTTGTGCGCTAATTTGAAACATTAAGTGACTGAAAGGTAAACGCCTAGATAATTAACGACACACACATATATATAGGAATGCACGTAGTGGAAGACCGTACGAAATCGGGCTTTGTGTTAATAGTGCATCTTCACAAAACATCATGTAAACATTTTTTTTAGCTGAGGGTTAGAAACACAGAAGAATATAAACCAATTGACATTTGATGTAAAAAGATTATAGATTACATGCTTTTCAGGCAATTAAAAAGGGCGACTTTTGGTTTAAATGTTTGTAAACTTACCTTCAGATCAAGCTGCGAAGTCTACAGCTAACAATAAAAAAATATATTGAATAAATACAAAAACTGGTAGGATAATACTCCTTACATTCAGACACGCAAGAAGATTGACAAACGTGAAGTTATTTTAGCGACAATTGTTAAATAGAGATAGAAGCAATCCGATAATCAACAGATAAAAGCTCTTTGGAAAACGGCTGAATCATAATAAGGCGTTTATTATCACTATCCCTACCTATTGGCTATCAAACATGTGGTTGATCCTTTTACTTCTAAGAGTGACTGGCTTCTAATATCTCTTTACATTGTCGCCATTGAATCAAATTTAAAAGTCATTATCAGTACCACAGGAAATGAAAAGAAAACAGCGTGGAGTATATGAACACTTAAGTTAGCGTGTAATGGCCTAGGGTTAAGGAAGTGATATTCAAATTACAGATGATGCGCTCAATCGACTGTGGTACATTCGGTTGATACGAAAATGAGTGTGACAGCGAGAATAAGAGCGATGGCTTTCACTGAAACACCGACAGTAAAAGCGTTTAAAACCTCTATGAGTGTCGAAATTTTGTGAGTAAATCTAATCCAAAAACACTCGTGAATGTCTTTTCCATGGCGGTCCTCTCTTAAACACGAAGGCGCGCTATAAAACGCGGTGCCTTAGGTACCTCTGGATCATTTGTCAATCAACCGTCGTGGCATACAGAACTCCAAAACAGCTTGAGCTGCAGACAATGCAAGGCACTGACCAGAGGCGCATTTTTCGGTAAATTTCTCCGTTTTCATCAAAATGGAAGAATTTGTTGAGGTTTGTATTACCTTCCTCCGAACGAAACCGTCTTCATTTGTGGCGGTAAATTTGAAATTCGAAATGATTCGCTTCGCCATCGCCTAAAATTGCCATGGCGTAATTTCATGTCTGTTTCCAAATACTGGATGTAGATGACTGTAAGAATAAAAAGAAAAGATGAAGAAATGTTCAAGGCATTTCTTCAACAATGCGAAGGGGAAGTGCTGTCAACCCAGCGGAAGAAAAATAGAAGCAGAGCGACTGTTGCAGGCGAAGTTCTGGAGCGCGCGAGTGAACCGTCGCCGACCACCGATTCACTTCAACATGTCCAGGCGTCGATGTCGCCAAACGAATCATCTGTACAGGCTTCCTCCACAAATGGTGCGATTTCTTTTTCTTTAATCTAAGTATAATATGATTACAACAAAACTGGATGATCCTTGACCTTTGGAACAATATATTAGAAAGGTAACTTAGGACTACAGTTCGTCACTAACAATCACTGTGATAATGTATCACCAAGATTGAAACACTCGCGTGACGCTATAATTTCTCAGAAGTAACTAATCGCAGAGTTTTTACAAACTAGGAAACACTAGTTAGAATATACTTGCAAACCACAGATTTTTTCGTATGATGCGACAGTTCATGTCTTAGACTGCTTCCTTTTCATGCCTTCATTTTCCGAAATGCAGCCTTGCGTGACACCTACAAAACGTTTTGTCCTGCCTAAGAATGTTTTGAAAGGAGTTATTTCTTTAGAACTACAGGTTGTATTTATTGCAATATTTTATACTACACCTTGGGCAAACGTGTCAATGAAACATGAAAAATATTTATAAAAATTGTCCAAAATAAAATGCAGGTGGGAAGACCAGTTGTTCGATCATATCAGACTTCATGACTGTTCAGTTACGCTTTCGCTCTAACAGTTGTTTTACTTTGTCTCCACAATAGCTGATGCAAGAGGGGACGAGTTCGAAATGTGTATTTACTGTCGGCAAACGCCATGTGTAACGACCGACAGTCGCGAATACCTTGGCTATCGCGAAGCACATATTCAAAATCACGTGCGACGAAGAAAAGATTACAAGACATACTGGAGAGCATTGAACAAATGTGGGCTCTGGAAAGACCCTATTTATCAGGCTAGAAAAGTCGAACTGGGGGACCACGTTTATGCTGTGCGGGAAAGGATGCCCAATTGTGTTATAAAAGATGTGAGGTCAAGGTTTCCTAACCCTCATGGTATTCCATATATGGGGCATAAAAGGGAATAATACAATTCTCATTCAAATGCCCACGTCAAAGAGAGCCCAAGTACCAAATTGTTTATGGTCCATTTTACAATGTCCACACAGCAAATTATAGTGACTTTCCTATAAGTTAGGAAAAGATATACAGTGCAGAGAAAAGTAACAAGAGGAAACAGATAATGAGTCTGCTTGGAAAATACCTAGTGTCAAACCTAATACTCATGTTTTCATCACTTAGTACCAGCAGTTGGTAGAATTGGTCCTCCCTAATGACCTCACATATTTTACAGGACATTTGGGCTCCTAGTTGTAATTATCACAGAAACTGTGGTGCGATGGAAAACAGATGAGACATCATTTGTTTATATTGATTGAGGTAGACCAGATAGTTTCTCTGAAATGAAATGTCTTTGAAGTAAGCACCTTGGTCTCTGCCAAGCGATTTGGATGCCTGGCATGTTGGTATATCTGTAGAGACGATGCTTCTCGATTCACATTTTCATTCTGTAAGACAAATGAGTCAATAAGCACGAGAAAGCAGTGAATCCAAAAAGTGCCAAAGTTATTTTAACGAATTAACAACATAAGTTTCTTACCCAATCAAGAACGGCTAACCCCATGCGCATGTTGTATGAGTCATCTCCATAATGAATCTGCTTTGCAGCATAAATGAGCATCACTGAATGGAGAGACTCGATCCAATATGTTTCCCTGCACTAAAGAAGGCAACAAAATGGGTGATTTTTCTTTAACTGGAAAATGAATTTGTTCAACTCATTTATGGCCCTTACCTCAACATCATTAATTTGGAAGAAGAGATAAACTTCTTCATGCAAAGAAACATAAACATACAGCATGTGTCAATTATTTACCCGCATGTAGTCTGATGCATGCCTATAATTGAAGTGCTCATAATGGCTTTCCTGTATGCAGCTACTGCTTCAGGTTTAGTTAACAGTCTTTTGCTCATCACATAGCCATTCTGCTTGCACTGTGACTCTGCATGGCATCTGACATGATTACCCTGAGTAATAAATACACCAAATTATAGAAAAATAGATTAATAAATCAGTAGTAATTATTATAGTAAGTATAATGTCTCTTGTTCACCATCTCTTGTTCACCATTATTAAAGAAATATGTGCAATCTTTGAGGTAATGATCATGTCATATCTTGCTAGAATAACACAACAAAAGGTACTTACAAAAATGAAAACAAAATACTATTTTCTCAATAAACAGTCATTCAAATTACCTGGTAATGGTCAACTTCATTCAACAGTGTACCCTGAAATTCTTCTTCATTGGGTGGACTGTTCTTCATGCAGAAGTAAACATGAGTCCTTGTACTTTTCACTGTAAAATATTCACAATTATTATATTCCATTGTATTCATCTCATATCAAGAAGGAATTTGACATCTGCAGATAATTGTGGAGAGAATATAGCTTTCGATGACTCTCATAAGAAAGAAATCGAGTAGAAAGCATCTTATGAGAAAGAAAGGGCTGACACTGTTGTGTGTGCTTCTGATCGACTGGAATCATACCTTGCATCTGTTATAACACACTGCAGGATTTTTTATCTTTGTACTTGCCAGTCTACATAATATACTCCGAGTATGGCAGGTGTATAAGTATGTGGCCAAAGACAAAATGAAATTAAAATGACTACTTGTACCTCTCCATTCACAGCATATGCAGGGTTACTCTTCACTTGTTCTTGAGCAGCCAACATCGACTCATTGGAGACCCTCTTCACCACTGTCAAGTAACCAAGCTTTTTCAAGACTGTTGAAGTGATTAAAAATAGAAGTATTTTAGAATGCATCTGGTAGGGCAGAAACCAAAGAAGGAACAGTTCAGTCGGTTTGAGCTATCTTGGTAGAACATTCATGATTTAACAACCTGCAAACTGCTGTTGACTGCCTTCTCCTTGCAAGGAGAAAGACAACATGATTTTCAGAGCATCTGAGAATGTGCATTGCTAACCTGTGTCGAAGGTCTTTTCTCCCTCTGACCATAGTTAGTAGAGGGGGGACCCGATGTTGGCTGCTTGACAGAAACTTGTGTATTGTGTCTCTGTCAAGCCACAGGACAATACTCCATGAATCAATCTATGAAAAAGAGATAGATAAGAGAGACAGATAAGTGACCAGTTACAAAAAACAAAAACTCTAAAACACCGAGATGATAAATTTCAGTAAATTTCGAGCAAAAAATAGAAGAGTGCTCACTTCAAATTTACATAGTACTTTGGAGGAGATCCTCCCATGATGGGGGAGGAGAGCCACTTGAAAGAATCTCCACCAACGCATGAAATTGTCACTGACACGACATGACTCTGTCGATTGAAGACAAGTGACTCGCAATCGAGGGGTTTTCCACAATAACAACATGATGTCGATAGCGTATTACAGAAAAAAGAAAACAGAGTTCGCAGAGATTCTTCACTGCAGAGATATATGGAGTCGTTCTGTGCTGAAGATGCAGTGATTTGCATTCTTTGTGGTGTACGTTCTGCTTGTGGAAGAGAAATTGGAGAAAAAGGATCAGTGAAAGGCAAAGAAATACGCGAAGATGGAGTAGAAGAAGCTGAAGGAATTGAAAACCGTGCAGAGTTCTTGTAGCTCAAAATTGCAGCCGATGTACACGCCAAACACAAAATCGCGCTAACAAAAGAGGAGTTGAAACTTGTTTCATCGTTGGTTCCATCTAACACGTCTATCAAGCTTCCTTTCAAATGATCTTCTAATTAACAAATAGATTTCAAGCTGCCGTGCGTCTGTTCAGTAATAGATCATAGATGACGTCAAAATGTGGTAGGAACAAAAAAGTGGCACACGAGGCGGCGCAGCCGAGTGTGTCACTGATGTTCTTACCACATTTTGACGTCCTCTGTGATCTATTACTGAACAGACGCACGGCAACTTGGAATCTATTTGTTTTATATAATAAAGAATTAAAAAAATTTTTAACGATGACGTCATCTATACGTCTGTCCTCCGATAGATCATAAGTGAGAACCAATCAGAATGCGTGCATAACTGAGCTTATTATATAAATTCACGATAGAAAAGTCTAGCAAGAGGTTATAGTGATTTTCGAATATCTCGATGCACGCCAAGAGTTTAACCGATATTAAAAAACTCGAAATGACATTACGGTGCTTGCTCAGTTATAGGGACCTTACGATCCGACAACGGCGACGGCGACGGCAACGTGAGAAGTCTGGGTCGAGCGGGGCCACGTCGTGTTGGCGTTCCCGCCAAAATTGAGATTACGAATTTTACGAGCGAGAACGTTGACGACGGTCATTGATGTTTATCGTGTTTAAGTCAACGAAAGTTTTTTAGAAAGCCATGCCAAAGTTCCGTGACACTATTCTCCTGGCTCATGCTTCCCGTTTGATTAACGCTGAAGAATTCGTGCTTCTCTACGATTCTCTGTTTTGTATTTGTTTTTGATTCAGTTATTAATATAGCAATATTTGCGGTATCGGAATTCGTCGATATAACTCTTCAACCCAGCCAGTGAGTTCCTTGTAAAATAAGGTTAATCTATGATTATAAATGAAAATTAGCTCAATGAAAGTATTTATACACTTTGCATCGGTCGAATCTAATACCGCTGCCGACAAAATCTCTCTACTATTTCCTAGTAAACCCAAAATAAAATTAAGCTTAATTGTTCTCTTTTTTTGATCGAGAAAAAAGTTGGAAAGTAAGTGATAAGAAAGCTCAGTGATAGCGAGTGAAGTACAATCACAAACAAATACAAAGCAAAATAAGTCAAATCTCTCTCCATTCAGTTTGTGGTCGTATACAAAAGACTCCACGCTCTGTTCGTTTCGGATATTTCAAACAAACTAGTATTCGTTAAATTTAGTCGCAAAGTCTCGTTTTTACCTTGATTCATTTGCCATAGTTGGGTTTTAATTTCCACGTTTTCGCACAACATCAAACAAGGCTTCTAGACGTCCGCGCGTGAAGGGACACCGCCGTCTCAGAAATCTACTCATGCGCAGTACGTAACCGGAAGTAAAAAAGTCCCACGTCGCCGTCGCCGTTGTCGGATCGTAAGGTCCCTAATAACTTGATAAAACCACTGACCAAGTGTACAGTGGGAGTAAGATATCTTTGATTTCTAGTGATAGAGGAGTCTCATTCTTTCCACCAATATCTGAAAATTAACTAAACGAAGTAGAATTGTATATCTGCATCTCAGCTATCCCTGGGAATTTGCTATTACATCGAGACTAAACCGACTGGTTAAAAATTTCTTTTTTATCAATTTCTACCTGCTTGACAGAATGTGACGAGAATTTACCACCCGATTACTCCTTTGGTGAAAAGAATAAGTTCTGGAAATGAACCTGATGTTCAGACACACGTGGTGCTCGGATGTGAGTCAACGTTTCATTCGAGCTTCGATCTTTTAATTTGGACTCTCGTTTGCATTTCTTGTAGCATTACAGCTGTTGCTGTCCATCATTGGATCATTATTGGCAGCTGGTTAAATTGCCATTCGTTTTCAATTCTTCCAATATCCCAAAATAGTAACGGGTATAAGAAAAACGTGTTCCATACGATTCTCGGTGCACAGTTTAGATACTGACTATACTTGTCGATAGGATTATCGGCTGCACTCAGCCCATAGTGTACAGTTACAGGAGTAGCCGGCAATTTGCTCTAGATTCCCCAACTCAAAAGACATTGTTTATTACGTAATATATATATATATCTAGCTTTCATTTGGTTTTGAATGACATAAGAAAAACTAAAAGAAATAAAATACAAGACGAGAAATAAATTAAACTAAGGGACAGAAAGCGAAAAAATGACATCATGTCGATTTTAAGGAAAAACTTCCGTTTATCTTTGGATGACTGATCGATCGTGCAACTTCCAAATTTCGTGGACTTGAAAAATCAATTTCACATCTTTCGCATATTTGATAACGATAAAAATTAATGCAGATCACCACAAGTAAACCCAGGAAGCCTAAATACGGTTACAATAACTCTAAATGACTCTTCTAATGTCTGAAAATGACCATTGTACATCTTCTGGTGACTCCGAAAAGCCAGACTCATTAACATCAAATTTTATCCTATATCAAAATATAATTAGCTTGGTTGTCCGTCACTTCATTGATCACCCCCATTAATTTTACACGCCTTAGGTGATTTAGATAAGTCGAGAGAAAAAATATTGATTACCTCAGTTTATGGCGTCATCTCTTATCACTACATAAACACACCTTTAAATTTCATTCCATTATTCCACTTTATCCCTAAAGTAGGGTGCAGAAACATACATGACAACCAAATCTTGTTTGTGAGAAATGCTACTTGTAATTTCTTACCTAGGGTTTTCAGAGCAGAGTATTTGGATGACGTCGCATTATACCGCAAGCTGGTTATTGTGAAGCGTGTGCGCGACAAACCAATTTATTTCTACGCAAGTTATCAGGGACAGATGTGAAGGTTGGGGATGGGAGGGTGGTAGGTCTTTGAGTTACCACGACGTTCCTAAACCCCCCCTTCCCCGCCCTTTTTGAGATGATTTTTTTTTCCTTGAAGTCAAAATAATTTAAACTTTGTTATTCAGATGGTGAAACAACGCAACTCCAAATAATCTACAAGGCATTCAACACCCTGTACTCCTGCGACAAATTTTCGCTTTCAGTGAAATACTGCGTGGATCTTGTAAAAAAAAAAAAAAGAAAAAACGTAACGCAAAATTTAAAAAGGAGAAAAGTCATCTTATATTGGCATATTTATATTTTTTCTGTTCATCCGAGCTACTGTAAATGAGTGAGACGATCTGAATTATTATCATTTTGATGTGCTCATATCTGATATCTGTAAAAGGATTTGTTTAAGGACTGTTAACATTTTGAAAAAGATATATGAAAGTTAATTTATAATTCTTGTTGTTTTCCTTTTTTTCCCTTTTACAGAAAAGGTTATTATCTAGCCTTCTTTTGTAATGCAAATAAATGTTGCAAAGTTGACTGAAGAATGGCTCTACTGAGGTATAATACAGGCTTAGTAGCGTTTTTGTGTTTAGGAAATAACAGAGCTTAGGGAGAATACCTATACATCTTTTGGTTTTTTTCCAACCACTGTAGTTAGTGTGGCTCTTCCAAATAATATTTGAATCTATATAAACTCCAAGATATCTCCAGTTGATGATTGATTGTTTATCAATAGCATAACCTTTTTGGAAACTTGTTTTTGCACTGGATGAAAAAGAACAAAATGTGACTTTTCAATATTTACTGAAAGCTTATTTGCCGATAGCCAAAGATGTACTTTTCCAGGTTCATTGTTAATTTCACTTTCAAGTATGCTAAAGTCCTTATCCGTAAAAAAAATAAATTTGCATCCTCTGCTAAAACAAACCAGCTTGTCGGCCACCCTCTTCACAATAACCAGCTTGCGGTATAATGCAACATCATACAAATACTCTGCACTAAAAATAGCATGGTGAGTTTTTTTCTCGACTGATCTAAATCACCTAAGGCGTGTAAAAATTCATGAGGGTGATTAATGAAGTGATGGACAACCCAGCTAATTATATTTTGATATAGGATAAAACGTGACGTTAATGAGTGTGGCTTTTCGGAGTCGCCAGAAGACCAGTACAATGGTCATTTTCAGACATTAGAAGAGTCATTTAGAGTTATTGTAACCGTATCTAGGCTTCTTGGTTTACTCGTGATGATTTGCACTAACTTTTGTCGGTATCAAATTTGCGAAAGATGTGAAATTGAGTTCGAGTCCACGAAATTTGGAAGTTGCGCGATCGACCAGTCATCCAAAGATAAACGGAAGTTTTTCCTTAAAATCGACATGATGTCATTTTTTTGCTTTCTGTTCCTTAGTTTAATTTATTTCTCGTCTTGTATTTTATTTCTTTTAGTTTTTCTTATGTCATTCAAAACCAAATGAAAGCTAGATATATATATATATTACGTAATAAACAATGTCTTTTGAGTTGGGGAATCTAGAGCAAATTGCCGGCTACTCCTGTAACTGTACACTAGGGGCTGAGTGCAGCCGATAATTCTATCGACAAGTATAGTCAGTATCTAAACTGTGCACCGAGAATCGTCTGGAACACGTTTTTCTTATACCCGTTACTATTTTGGGATAAAGGAAGAATTGAAAACAAATAGAAATTTAACCAGCTGCCAATAATGATCCAATGATGGACAGCAACAGCTGTAATGCTACAAGAAATGCAAACGAGAGTCCAAATTAAAAGATCGAAGCTCGAATGAAACGTTGATTCACATCCGAGCACCGCGTGTGTCTGAACATCAGGTCCATTTCCAGAACTTATTCTTTTCACCAAAGGAGTAATCGGGTGGTAAATTCTCGTCACATTCTGTCAAGCAGGTAGGAATTGATAAAAAAGAAATTTTTAACCAGTCGGTTTAGTCTCGATATAATAAAAAATTCCCAGGGATAGCTCAGAGAGAGATAAACAACACTACTTCGTTTAGTTAATTTTCAGATATTGGTGGAAAGAATGAGGCTCTCCTTCCTCACAAAAAAATCAAAGATATCTTATTCCCACTGTACACTTAGTCGGTGGTTTTATCAAGTTATTTCTTAGCTGTTTGTCATTTCGTGTAAATACCGGTTAAACTCTTGGTGTGCATCGAGATATTTGAAAAGCACTTTTACCTCTTACTAGGCTTTTCTATCATGAATTTATAAGATCATTTGAAAGGAAGAAGGAAATAGCAATGCGGGTGTAAAGTTTATTTGATTGATATACGTATTAGACGGAACCAACGATGAAATAAGTTGTGAAATTTTTTTTTATTTGCGCGATTTGGTGTTTTGCGTGTACATCGGCTGCAATTTTGAATTACAAGAGGACCGTTTGCACGCGAACTTAAGTATTCATATACTCCACGCTGTTTTCTTTTAATTTCCTGTGGTATTAATCATGACTTTTTAAATTTGATTCGATGGCGACAATTTAAAGGGAACTGAGAGGGCTGTCACTCTTAGGAGTAAATGGATGTGTTTGACGTGTTTGATAGCCAATAAGCAGGGATGGTGATAATAAACACCTTATTATGATTCAGCCGTTTTCCAAATAGCTTTATCTGTTGATTATCGGATTGTTTATATCTCTATTTAACAATTGTCGCTAAAAATAACTACTCGGTTGTCAATCTTCTTGCGTGCCTGAATATAAAGAGTATGGCCCTACCAGTTTTTTGTGTTTACTCGGTATACTTTACTACCGCTAGCTGTAGACTTCGTGCTTGATCTGAAGGTAGGTTTACAAACATTTAAACCAAAAGTCGCTCATGTTTATTGCCTGAAAAGCGTGTAATCTATAATCTTTTAAAATCAAACTTAAACTGGTTTATTTTCTTCCATATATATCTAACCCTCAACTAAAAATCGTGAACAGGATGTTTCGTCGGTGAAGATGCAATATTAACACAAAGCCCGATTTCGTATGGTCTTCCTCTACTCGTACCCCTATATATGTTTCGTTGATTATCTTCGCACCTATGTCTCAGTCACTTGACGTTTCGAATTAGCGCAAAAATTTGATGTCGTATGTATTTCCGCTTAGCTCTGCGACGGTACCGTTAGTTATTTTTGGTTTATTTTTCCGTGTCATCAAGATATCGTAGACTCACGAAATCTTCGCGTCGTTTCCTTCGCTTAATCTATTTTACTTCTCCCAATCTAGTATTGTAATTTAGTTACGCCAAGTGACGTGCATATTTCGTGTAGTTGTCAGCACAAATATCATCCTCTTGTAAATTGTTATGGTACAACCTTATTTTATCTCCTCGCGTTCTCATCCAAAATTAATGTTTTGCGAAAACTTACCGCAAGATTTTCATCTCCGGAGGTTGATGACATTACTGTCAAATATTAATGAACATGTGACATTTCACGGGCCGGAGTGAAAACTTATTTCATGTGATGCCGGGCTGTCAGCTTGTTTCATGCTGAAGGAAATAATACGAATTTTTTTTTCAACTTTTTTTTAACTGTCATCACTTTTCGCGAAACGGGGTAGAAGAGAGGACTTTGTGAGACTTTTTAATTTACGACTTAGGTTTTTCTTTTCAGCACGTTCTTGTCTTTACAACCCTCGGTCACGTCGTACATCGTTCTCGAATTCGTCGGGAATCGTCGAGAGTCTTAGGGAAATGACGATGTGAGTTATGACATTCTCTCACGAGAAGCTTTAGTTTGTGTACTCCGTCGAAAAAATTGGCTTAACAACCAGAAATATACCTCAAAGGCGAGGAGAACAAAAACTGAAATTAAGATGGAATTCCAGTTGAAGACTGTAAATTCAAAGCTACCAAAACTAGTTTAGTGCATGCACCCGATCCTAGAAGCTGGTAAAATTAACTAATAGTTTCTTCTTCTTCCAAAGAATTCGATAGGGAAATTAATAAACTCACAATTAAGTTCTGACAATAGTTTTTACGGCCGTCTTGCCGAATAACCTCGCTCGTGAGGGAAATTTATTGATACATAATAATCAATTCTGGCTAGAGAGACTTAGCGAATAATTGTGAACGTCTGAATAAACTGTCTGAAATGGTTTCACTTTTGTCTGACCGTCAGACCAAAAGACGAAAGCATTAATGATCCGTTCGTAATCAGGAGAGACTGAGTTTTGAAAAGAAATAAGTCTACTTTTCTCAGTGAAAATTAGGGCTTTCGGCACACGAAGTAAAAAGGTACCGGATTGGAATTTATAAAATGATAGCGTAGAGTTCATAAACTCCTCAAAAATGTGTTAACGAAGTGATAAGGAAGAATTTTTCTTTGTATGAAACATCAACATACTTTGTTTTTACTTTTTCAATGAAATTACTTCGCCTTCTTTAATTATTCTTTGCTTTAGAAGATAAGGAGGATTTGAAGGATTTCATGCAGCAATTTCCTTTTTCAAAATTTTGTTTTTCCGATTCTTTATACTTCGAAAATTTGACGATAGCTTTTAGTTTTTGATAGTAAAATTGATAAAACCGCGAGAGGGTTTTAACATCAGTTAATGATACTTTTTGTCATGTATTTCAATTTCTATTACAATTAACTGTTTAGGATGGTTTAATTTTTGGCTCTTCACAATCAAAAAATGGAAGCATTTCTGCACGGAATCCATGAAGTTTGTGGCAATCTGCTGCTGTTCTTATGCGTCGCACGAAAGGATTTTCTGTTCACCTTAAGCTATCTGGTGTTTTAATATTTGTCGTTCTCGCAAAAAAATATGATTTTCCATTACGTCAAAAGCGGAGACTTGAAGAAAACTCTTAATACTCTAATAAAATTAAAGTCTTTCTTAGTTATCTGATTCCTTATCTTCGTCTGACCATCGACCTTTTCGTTTTTTGTTTGTTTGTGTTTTCCTTCGTCAAATCTTTCTTATTACGCTAATACTTTAGGCGGTGATCTAAGAGAAAACAGTATAGCTGTGAACAAACTTTTCATTCTTCAAAGAAGATTTATTTACAACAAAATGACTGATGAACGGATTATGAACTCACAATGTAACAATGTCGGTGTTTTATGTGGAGGTGTTCGAAAGAGAAACGCATCTCAGGGGAAACAAACTGAAAGAAAAGCTCAATTAGTGAAAGCAATTTTTTACCAACTCATTTTGAGCTAATTAAAAATGTAACCGCTGAATGTAAGAGGTATAAGTGTGGGTTTATGTTCCGCCGCGAATCACGTACTCAGTCAACGGTGAAACTCAATGCATACTCATGATAAATTAAATCTGTTCTAACGGTGGCCGAACACAGGACTCTTAGAATCGGTAAGCTTTGCACTGGGTTGTTATAAATTCGTCCATTCACATGAACCTTCTCAGCATAAGCGAAGACAGTTGTGCAATGCAGTTGCGTCATTAGCTTGGTAGCGAACCATTTTAGACAGCTAGAATATTCGGGATCAAAGTGCTGTTTTCATAAGTAATCCCTGAGTTTTTAGGTTTTCTTTGTTAGTAATAACTGCCAAAAACAATAGAAAGGAAAGAGGATGAGTTGTTTCATTCAGTCTTGTTCGGTCTTCTGAGACAAAACAGGCTTAATTTAATCAAGCATGCCGATTCCTGGCCGATCACTACAAAGAGGTGCTAAATTAATTTCTCTGACTTAATTAAATAGCTTTTAGTGCTTTTCACCTAAGTAAGCATTGAAATTCAGAGCACGTACGAGTTTTTCCGACAAACATACTGTTTATAAACTGTGCAGTCTTCGTTCCTGGGTAAGGAGTTTTCTTCTCTTTTCAGATTTTATCCAGTTTCAAGAAGTGTCATCTGGACTGTCACTGATATTTTTGGTCAATGTGGACTTCCGGAATGGAACGACTTGACGTTCCAAGGAACATTTTGGAATCACAGAGAAGTGTTAGCCCAAGCACAGCTTCGGAGTCAGGCGAAGAACAAGGCTCAGAAATTCAGACAGCAAGTGAACCATTTGAATCAGTTCAGCGAATGTCTCGCGCGCTTTCACCGGCGTCGATTTCTGTCTCCTCTGAAGAAAATAAGGTCACGACAACAAGAAGCCAACTAAAGATAAAACATCATTGCATTGCGCGAACCGATAATCAGTCATTTACTGCTTCATTCCCGCTAAGCGGGGAATCAACTCTTCAAGGAACACCATGGGAAGAAGCTCTCTATGGGAAGCGTCCTGGAAAAAAAATTCAAAGAACTGACAAAGAGACGGAGATTGTCGCTTTTTGGCGTCAGTTTTTTGGATAGAATTATCATGACCTTGCCTGCTTAGAAGTTAACAAACTATGTCAGGTCTGTGCAAGGTTTGGTAAACTGTAAAAGATTTTCATATCTGACCGCTCTGTCTTGTGGTCTTTTACCTAAAAGAAGACGAATTCAGAACACTTTTCAAAACATCATTTAGTTTTTAAGACGGAAGTACAGATGTAGAAAAATTTTAAACATTCGAATCGATGTCAGGATGTAGATTTATTTCTAACTGCCTGTCGGTGTTTTAACAGCCTATCCAATATCATGACGAGATTCTCACCATAACCACTTCCTATAGTTAATAGATTTGTCTTGATGCTGTTTGCCACAACTCGTATGAGAATTGTGTGATGGAAATACAAAATTTTCAACGATTTCATTCGATCCCGCAGAGATAGATTTATTACCAGAGATGTAATTGCTTATCATTTATATCTGGAACATTGTTAACCAAATGATGGAACATTCGTTTATCCTAATGGAATAATCATTTCTACGCAAAGTTTTTGTAAGGAATATCAACAAACACGTAAGCGGGTGAATGTCAAGGTCATCCAATGATGACTGTTTATCTTTTTCACCAAGTAAATAAAGCTTTTGAATTTTTATGAAATCATCCTAATGGTGAGTTATTCATATTTGTTATCTAAATGGTCCGTTTTCGTCAGGAGTGCGTAATCCTATAAAGAACCTAAGTAACAGAGGCCTTTATAAGCTCACATTAATATAGTCATAAAAGTTTTTTTTTCGGAGAGAAATCCGGTTTTGGGTAAACGGAGTCCCATTTTTTATCAAAATTCTTAGATCCTGGAAAATGTTTGCAATTTTTGCGCGAGGTTAATCACTAATTCTGTCAGAATAATCATCTTTGGTTCAATCGACCTTTTCTGTCAACGCCTGTCGGATTAAGTTTCTTTTCAAAGTGATCACTTTATCGCGGAAATATCTCAAAAGATATTATTATCTTCATTTTTGCGTCCTGTTTGAATTGCCATTTTTCACGTGTCTGCTCTTTGCCCGTCTACACCGACTGAGAGCCTGGAGCAGACTATGGAATAAATCATGTGTAGGATTATACATACACAAAGACATACACAAAGACATGGGATGTGAGTTTCAGGACCGCGAGAAAAGGGATTTGTGCTCAGTCTACCAGTGCTGGAAAGCCAGCAAGATGTAAGACTTAATAAAATTCAGAAGGGGGAAATTTTGGCGATGTAGAAAAATCATGTACATCTTTAAGATCAATGCCAGGTTTCCTATGAGTGAAAAAAAAAGTTGAAAAAAATTTATGTAGTTGGCCTGCAAAGCATGCGTATAATTAGGGTGAGTTCACAGACGTTACAAGCTCGCGATCGTTTATCGTTTACAGATGGCTGGAAAAGTGTTCTAATGGCAAAAATTCAATTGCCTCCACCTAAACTGGTTGCCGTTGAAACCGTTGGTCCTAACAGCTCAAGACCCAACGGAACAGTGAAAACAGAGTTTGATCAAGTGTTTAGACACCAATATTCTGATGACTGAGAAATTAAAGCAAAGTTTTAATCATAACTTCATGTTTACAAGCAAGAAAAACTTGAGAAAAAATGAATAATTGCTATAAAGAGCCAGTAGAAAATTTTCCTTCTCGCATTAAAACCAGCCAGAATGGCTGATCCATCCTGTCAAATTAACCTCAATGATACTCGCTCGTTACGAATCAGAACTAGTCTTTGAACATTTGCATTACAAGCTATATTAATGCTAGGTTACTATGACCTTTGAAGTGGAACATTTACACGCAATATTTCACTATTTTCGAGAACTCAGTTGATGTCTTCGTACATCCAATTGACTATATCACCCCAAGGAAAACATCACACCATATTAAACTACATCAAAGTCTGGGTGGGGAGGGTAGGAAGTTTTCCCAATTGAAGAGAAATCCAGGTCGGTCAGTGATATGTAATGAAAACTTTAAACGACAAACTCCGTTAATATTTTTTAGCGCCTGAAGGTCTCTCGCCCTGCTGGGCCCTCTATAGAACAGTATGACGTACTAAAATGATTTTCCCCAGGGGTTTGAAAGCGGAAACAGTTTGACTGCCATCGCTGACTTCAACTTGCAGCGTAGTGTAAACAGTTTAAATGGAAGCTACTTTTCGTCAGCGGGAAAAGCGCTCAAGACCATATCTTGAAATTTTTTTTCAAATACAAGGCGGGAGTAAGGGGTGAGTGTTTCAACCTCTCATAGTATGTAAAGTAACTGAAACCCCGAGTTATCACTGATATGCTCCCAATTGTGACTTCTCCTTTGATCTAATCGGTCTTTGAGATTGCTTCGTTATTTTTTGTTACTAAATTCAGTAGGAATTATTAAGCGCGCTTTTCCTTGATGAGTAAGATTTGCCAGGCTTTTGAACTTTTTCAAGCTTTCTGGTCAAGTCTTCGATCTGCTTCACTTGTTTGGCGTTTTGTGCTTCCAATCGTTTAACAGCTGCCGATAAATCGCGGATCTCTCCAACGAACTCAGCAGAGGACTGTGTCAGCCTCTCGTTCACAAACTGAACCTTGATATATTTCTGCCGCAGATCTTTCAGATTGCCAAGCTCTTGTTTTGTTTCCACGAGCGAGTACCATGTCAGCCACAAGTGATTATCCACGCTGGTCTCCATGTGTCTGCTCAGGTGAACTCTCTTATCCTGTCAATGAATAAGCAAGTGATATCCACAACTGCCATGGTGATAGCGATATCACTTGAGGGGTGAGGTCATACGGCTGAAGACTACAGGGGGGTACGTTTCTAAAGAAACTGCGGTGCTGCGTCGGTGGAAGAGTATAACAGGGTAATTTAGTATTATCAACTGAGTTGATAACGTAAATTGGCCTCCGTAAAGAGTTTGAAAGCCGACGTTTCGAGCGTTAGCCCTTCGTCAGAGCGAATGACGGTACTTTATCAACTCATTTGATAATATTAAATTACCCTGGATCGTAGAATACTCCAATTTCGTGATTTTAGAAATTATCATAAAACATGATACATCGTTCCGCAGCCATGGGAACGAGCCTGTCAAACACAATAGTTTATTCCCCCTAGTCTCGTTTTGAGGGATTTTTTTAAAGGCTGAATTGTACATCGATGGAATTTTACAGAAGGAAGAAAGGAAAGCCGAAGAGAGACGAGGATGCCCAGAATTAAAATAAACTTGAAAACGGATTGCTTTATCTCTTGAACTCCCGTGAGTGACCAGGATAGGATTTCTCCTTACTACATGTATACAGTATCATGCGGACAAGCGATGAGAATAAAGAAAAATATCAATTATGGGATTGCTAATTGATCCGATACCAAATTCTCCAAACTAACATTATAAGAATCATTTGCAGACAGTAAGGAGAATTACTAATGAGATCGTGGGAATTAAAGGGTTAGAAGAGTTTATCCCAAGTTGTTTGACACTGTCGTTGTCTTACTTGGAAATCACCTTTATGTAATAGGGCAGCGATGGGGCCAAAAAAATACCTTTAAATCCCATCTTTAGGAAAGATTATTAAGATTAGCCGAAATATGATCAAGTGTAACACGAATTTCTAGTGTTCTCTGGGCGTGGCTAAAGAGATGTGTATCATTCTCGGTGTAAGAACCTTTTACGTTTTGGAGTGAAGCAAAACAAAGAAAACAAAACAAAAGGAGCTTAGGAATTGATAATGACAACAAAAAAAAAAGAAAATCTTGACAGGTTCTTGCATCGAGGTAAACCGTGAAATATTCTTATCTTTAGTGGCTTGTTGAAAAGTAACAAGTAAGTTTGTTAAAAGGAACTTAACTGCCATAGCGACTTTTATAGCTGAAGCTTTGAGGAGATGTGATAGATATGCCAACACGTCTCTATTTCATTGTTAAAACCCGAAAGATAAATCAGGCAAGGTAAAACTGTTACCCGCAAAGGTTGGTTTGCTCTGAATTGCTTTGTTAGTGAAAAGGAGGACGAAATGTCAGTTAAGTAAAATTCGCAAGCAGCCGCTTTCCATCGAAACATTACAGTTTATAGTACTAATGACAACACTTCGTACATATCATGTACCTTATAAGGACACCCGGCCTTGGCATAGGGGCAGGTCACTTCAGTCAACGGGCATTGTTCGGAAATGTGCCTTTCCAGCTGAGGAAGTAAGGAGAAAAAAGCTGAAAAAATGGTTGATGTTAAGATATTTGAAGCATTGTTTGGTTTTTGTTCGGAGAGATAGCTTTGTATCAAGCAGAATTTGGTAAAGCTGGAGTCCACCAGCAAATCTTTTTCGGGGGATGTGAGAGAGACGTACAGCACAACACGGAGCACTACAGTGCCAGTGTTGTTTCTCAGTGATTCATAGATTTACATTTTTGGGCGTGGGAAATAACCAACCACAGCAAAACTTTGATCTCAGTAGACTTATTTTATCAGAATAGAATGGCTATGAACTACACCATAAACGCCTTTTTAGTTTTCCTTTTACAAAGATACGATGTGTTGAGAGGTAAAAAGTTTTCTCACTGTACCTCTTCTCGTGGTATTTGCAAGGCTCCACAATTATTGGTGCAGCTGAGAGGGTAACGGCTACAATAAAAGTCCTCGTGTACCTGGATTGAGAGAATAAAAGTAACACAGCTCAAAACTGTCCGCCAAAAAAAGCAATCATAGAAAAAAAAGGTATTTGAAATCACGAATACGAGTTAGTGAGAGGAAGTGTATTTTCGAAAGGTGACTCATAAGAAAACTTATGAGTCACTTATTTCTTTGTTATTTGCTTACGTTGGGTTTTTTCCAACCTGTCCGTTCTCAACGTTCTATCGTGTGACGGTATAAAATGCGATTTATTACAAAGAAAGACAAAGAATTTTCATTCAGTCTCTAAGTTGTCTGTGAAAAGTGTATGTGATCCATTGTGGATTGTTCTAAAAAATGAGCCTTCACTATGATACTTACAGTTTTTTCCATGAAACGGTACTTTTTTTGACAGTGCACACATTCCACTAATCTCTTTGGGCACTCCTCCTTGTAATGAGTATTAAGGTGTCTTCTCTGTATGTTTGCTTCACAATCGCGGCACTGCTCTTCTACATAGGGGCAGGTCTTTTGGTGGTCCTAAGAAAAGTCAAAAATGCAAAAACAGGACAGTGTGCCCAACTGCGTGTCACAAAGTTCGGGATTGGATTGGCTTTGCTACAATATGCTCTGTGATTGGTCCACGAAACTGAAGCATCCTGCTCTACCAATCAGATATAAGACTGCAGTTGATCGCGGTTTGGTCTTTCGCGTTTCCCCCTCTTTGGGCGGTTAGTTTGTTCTCACTTTTAGTTTTGATTAGTTCCATGTGATTTATATTGTGATTGGTAGTGATGATTATTACACGTTGGTTTTACGACACTCAGTCAAAAAGAGCCCCAAGTTTTTGTGAGGTTTCCCGGGTGAGGATTCATCCTCTACTGGAAATGTTTTGTCCAGAGAAAAAAAACTAACAAGAGGTATAAACAAAACAAGAAAGTACAGTATTATATGCCAGTTAAAAAAAAAGTCCGCTCACCTCCGCGTGTCGCAGTTGACCAATCCAGCCACATCCTGTGGCGCTCTGTTTGCATTTTACTCGGAGGCACAAAATATCCCTGGCCCAGGCTTTGTCTGAAAAAAACTAAAAAAAAAACCGAGAAGAATTAATAACCAGTCGTCATTTATCGCCGGAGTGGGAGAGGGGCTGGGGTCGGAGGTTTTTTTTGTTAAAATTGACTGCCAATGAGGCGGAATCATTAGAAGGTTTTTAGCATACTACAGAGCCTTGCGGGGGATAACGTAAATAGTAAGTGTGACAACCAAAATACCCCCACCCCTTCAGTCGATAAATAATGATTACTTACCTTTGAGTTTACACTTCAGTATCATGCTGTGATAAGTTTTACTTCAACAGTCTCCCTTGTTGTAGAGATTAATCATTTCCTCCCACAGTTTTTCTTTACGTTGAGGTAAACAATTTTCCCTGTGGTTTCATTTTCCGTTAGGACACATAAGTCTTCCTTTCAGTGTCATTTTGTTCTCAGAAATAAAAATTCCCCTTTCCCTGTCCCTGGCAGTTTCGTTTTTGGTTAGGGTGGTACATTTCCCCCAATTGGTTTTGTTTGCATAGGGATTAAAAAGTTCCCGCTGGCGGTTTCATTTTCCCTCGGGATTAAACATTTTCCTTGAGGTTAAAAAGTTCCCTTGTCTAAATGAGATATGTCCGGAAATACATGCAGTAACGAAAATGGCGAAAATTTGTCAAAATCGTCTGATCCGCCAAGCTGATTTCGTTTTGATGAATTTGACTAAAACTCGCCAAAATCGTCGAATCCATGAACATTCCCTCACTTTGACGAAATTTCTTCAAATCTGCCATTTTTGTCATTGTGTACACTGCTGGACATAAGTGGTCTAAATTCCTTTTCGGTATAATAAAGTAATTCCCCATCAGTTTTGCCTGTTTTCGTAAAATAAAAAAAGGTTTCCTCATACAAACTCGTGTTACTAAAATCAGAAGGTTTACCTTTTTCATAGAGCTATGATAAAATAATTATGAATAAAAAGTATACCCTAGCTGAACACTTAAACTTAAATCTATGTATTTACTCTCTTGAGTTTAACTTTCCGTAAGAATAGGATTCATGAATGTACTCTAACCGTTGTTGAATAATGTAGAAAAGAAAGCTGACATTTTGTGTAGCCATCAGTCGGAGAATAGCTCAAAATAATTTCACTTACCCCGCCCTTTCGTTTGATGTTCTGCCTGTCATTCGGACAAACTGGATGGTTACTTCTGTGGAGCGAGAACAGAAACACACCGGAATAAGACACTGGGGCATGTGAATAAACTTATTACGAAACTCTCACGAAATTATTGAATATGCTGAAGATATTGCTGAACATGTCCTTGAAATCGCTTTTGTTTACGTGTGATATTAGAGTGATTACACAGTTATTAAATATATTGTGAATAAAATAATTTAATAGAAACTATTTTATCATGAAACTTAAGGTCGTGGACAAGGTATTACTTGTTGTGGGAAAAGGCGCAGTATAATCAATGCATTTTCGTCAATTTCTCGTGCACGTTTTATGAAACCGAGGGAGAAAACAGTGCAGAGAAATGTGTCACTTAACGGTGTAAAACATATTTTGTGAACGCAATAAAATCATATTTATAAGTGGGTAAACCTGGGTACAATGACGTATTTCGATCTCGAACCATTCTCTTAAACATCTTGCATCCTTTGGCCGTTTACGAAAGAGTAAATATATTTTAGAACGCGTTTTCTAAAAGGTTTTCATAGCCTTTTCTGAAAAAATCTAAAGGATATCACATTGTCAAGTTTTAGCGAAATAATGTTATATTACGAAAAACATTCTCAGCGATTTCTTATCTGGACTTTTCCGTGTTACGTTTAAACATGATAGAGAAAGAGCCAGGTAAGCGGTTTTCCTTACCGGAAGTACGTAAATCGATGCTTTGTGGCATCGCCGACACAAAAACACATGGAATGAATCTCATTAAAATGGAAGAAAGGATTTTTTTGCTATGTTTTTCAAGTGTATAGCGCTAAACTAGGCCATTAATTGAGTTCTCGACCTCGAGTGGATTTACCTCAACGACATAAATTTGTGTGCGGAAATTCACATCTCCTCATCAGCCCGCGCCGCACTTCTGCATTGAAACTTTTCGCGAATGAAAATATTGCGTCAAAGAATTGGTCCTTGCACGAAAACGTAAACAGCTTGCCAACAATTTTTTTTTAAATGAACAAACACAGCACTCGCCATGTTATTCAAAGCCTACTTGCCTAAAATGTACAGAAAAGGAAAGAAAGTAAAATCACTTATTGTTTTGTCCGCCATGAAAGTTGATACAAAAATCGCAGCGCTGTACTTCCTTGTAACGAGTCTTAACGATTCTCTGTCGAAGAAGGTTGTCGTTACTTAAAGGTGCGAACCATCCTGCTGAAGACAAACCTTAGAATCCCGTGTAAGCAATCTTTACAGAATCGATGGCCGCACTCTTTAGTTTGGACAGCGTCTCTCATAGGCAAAAGGCACACCGGACATATTTGATTGTCCAAAACGTTATCTATAAATTCGTATTCATAGCCTCCAAACGTTGGCCGGGCTTGTTCTTCTTCGTCGCTGCTACGATCATCGAGATCGTCGCTTAATTCCTGATCAAAGTCTCCTTCAAAGTCTCCCTCGTCGTTCTCGGATCGTTCAAGGAAATCTAACAGTAAAGCAGCCGCCGCTCTGCTTCTCGCGTCCATTTCGGTGCGAACCTAATTTGAATGTGAAAGGTATTTGCGGAAGTCGAAAGTCTTTATCATTGCGTAACGCCACGCCAGAATATGTTTATGTAAATATCAATCTATGTCACGGTACATTCACGTTTCAGTGTCACGTTTCATTCAAGCTCCCTTGGCATCACTTTTAGTTCAAAAGATACCCAAATTTAGTTCAATACGGGAAAAAAAAGAAGAAATTAGTGGACAGAGAAGAAAAATTAGAAAAGAATGGCGAGAATTGCACTTGTAGAACAAGACTAATAGTCAATTGCGTGACATACTTCACTTCCATGGACGGTCTTTATCGAGCGCTTTCGTGGGAAATTTTGGTGGGAGGACTGTATTATACGGCTTTCAAAACTTTATAATCACTTTTTCCTTCGCCTACATAACTAGGATCGCTTAGCAATATTTTCACAGCAAAATGCAGTGTTTCACAGTATTGAGAATATTAGTTTCGTGGCTAGAGAACTTGAGCGGTTCGTTTTTGAGGCGCGGACTACAACCGGAAGAAGAATAAAACTAACTCTGGCGCACTTTGACGCCAATGTATCGACTGTTAGGTGGTCAGTTTAGCATTTTAAACAACATCGTGCGGACTTAAAACGCGTAATGAGCTAACCTGGGTATTTGTGCCGATAAAAATTATGCAAATAATCAACGGTGAAGTAAAAACTCTGTATAAACATTGTTTTCGATAATGTAGTGATGGTAAACGGAAAATTTGCATTTATCTATTCTCCCACATAGAGGGAGACACAACAGGATTGCAAAATTTAAACATTGTTTAGTCCTAGTGAGCAGAACTCTCGAACAAAATAAACATTTTGTGGTTTGGTTATATTGGGCATTTACGTAAAAAAGAATTAATTAGGTTAGAGACCGGTGAGAGTGTTTGAGAGATAAATGTGGGCACAGGCGCGCTGCAGAATGAACGAGAAATTTAAATATTGTACCAAGCGTTGCTAAGTACAGTATAATGTATTTCCAATTCATTCACAGCCAGCGGAACGTGTGTTTAATCGCCTTAATATGTGAATTAGGATCACGCATTATAGGCCTCTAACACTTCTAAGTTTTCTATACAGAAAATTGCAGGCGGCCACAAAATCGTTATTCTAGGGGCCTTACGCAAACTAGTACGACAGCTGCGTTCAGAACATGGTTAAAATAAGAAACAAGACTGTAAAAGGGTAGAATTACTGCTTGGCCGTTGCGTATAACTTATTTAAATTCCTCAGCTGTCCTCCGCGAAAAATTAATGTGAAATCACTCGATAACAATGCGTAGTCCGAGGGCAGGAACTCCGAAAGGAAATTGTCATCGTTTCTGCCCGGAACTCCACGACACTATCATGTTACACTGGATGCCCAAAAAGGCAGTCAAGGTATCAAACCAGCGGGAAATCTTAGCACAAATGTAAGCGAATTTCTGAATCGATGTTTTCCTCAGAGTCGTCGTCATAACTGTGTAAGGTCCCTAATCATTCAAATTGTGACATTAAAAAGTCAAAACAAGCCCTCGGTGGGACGCTGACTCAAATAAAAGTTATTCAGGTAAATGTGGAGTAAAGTTATCATTCGAAGACAGAGGCGTAGCTGGGGGAGGGGATCCTGGGGTCCCCTCAACCCGCCCTCTTTTAGCCTTTTTTTTAAGAAACAAACTTTCAACACTCAAGTGGCGAAACTGGTGAGTACCTCCGTTTGACATAGTGAGGCCCTCCCCCTTCTAAAAAATCCTGGCTACGCCCTTGAGAGATCATGGTACGTTGGGAAAGGGAAAGGGACTTCATGTTGACACATTCGCAGTAAAGCTTTTTTAGTTGAACATTCAGAGTTTTTTTGCTCATTTGAAAACATGAATGAAGGCAAATGACAGCATCATCCGACAATAACTTTATTTGAATTTTGTTTTCGTACGAATGATACGGAAACGAAACCTCATTCAACCCTTAAATATATAATTTTTCTTAGAGGAAGAAGGCAGTTCTTCATATCATCTTGATTCTAATCGAAACATTTCCATAGGAAGAGAAAGAGTCAGTCTGGCAAGTTTTTTTTGACCAGTAAAACCTGCTTTGCGAGATTCAACACTACGCTATATCACAAGGCCAATGTCAACAGTTTCTCCGCTGTGATCTCAAATCAGACTTCCCAAAGAAATATTTTAAGCTCTATCGATAAAGGGGGGTAGGTTTCCAGATAAACTGTGGTGTATTTGAAGTATTTTAATTTTTTTTAAGTATTTCAAGCTTTGTATGAAATGTCTCTATTTTCCTCTGGTTAATTTCGAGCTGTGCGATTCAAACTTTCCCCAACTTGAACACTCCATGTATTTTTAAGTACAACTGAAGTGGGGAGTACTTCAAGGCAAACACAGTGTATCTCAGGCAGTGTTTCGTAGACTAATCATCAGAGTATCTTAGTGTTTCATCCACTGTTTGTGCTGTAAAGTTAAAAAGGACGTCTGCGCCTTGTACTCCATTTCTGCCAGTTCCCTAACTGAGGGCGCAAGTTCAGCGGTGTGCGACTCAAAGATGAATCCTAGCAAACGAATAGCAACAAATGACATCTTTCTGCATATTTCTTGCGGAAAATTAGTTTCACGTGTGTAGGGATGAAAATTAATATCCAAATCAAAAGCTTCGCTCTTGCTTCGTTTTAAGACAAGAAGCTTTAGACATCGCAGTAATGGCCTATAGTTTGCGGTACCAAGGGAACCACTTGGAATTTTTTTTAACTAAGAAAAATCGCTCTGAGCCCGCGGTGAGAATAAACTGATCTGCTCTCACCCTATAAGCACGTTGAAATTTAAGAACGTGTATTACAAAAGAAATTATTAAAGATGACACTTACCCGCTGCACGGCGTTTCTTGCCGTAAGTTACTTTACCATCAAACTCGTTATGAGGAACTTTCATGTTGGGTTCAATACAAGAGATCGTCTCTTTTAGATGATCCTCCACGTCCGCGAGATACTATGCCGAAGAAAAATAAAAGTGTCTATTAAAACTAAAAAAAAAAGAGATTATCACCCCCAAATGAAATATTACGCCATCCAAGTGAAGGGTTTACCCCTGCTAGCCACCCTAAGGCAATCATCTCAGCTGTGGCAAAGATAGAACGCTATCCCACCCTTAAGTAAATTTCTGTCTCACAAATACCTAAACGAACACTCAAAACTGACACTCGTGTCGATACCAGACTGTTCAGAAAGAGAATTGCCTCGTTAGTAAGAGCGACCGAGAAATGCGCATATATTTTCTTATTCGTTCTTCTACATTTTTTCAAACTTATTGACCTAATACCAACTGCTTTCGGACCAGAGTTTCGGTTCACTGAGCAGGGCTCCAGATTCCTGCTGTGAAAGTTTTACTGACTTCCGGTAATCAATGGTAAAAAATTATAGGTACACAGAATTACAATTGTATAGCGCTTGACTTAATTACAAATGGAGGAGCAGTATGTTGAATAAGGAACTAGTGCAGAGAGACCCACGGGGATGGGTTTGCTCACGGTCTTAGGAAAGAGAACAGGATGGGCGAAAGAGTGACAGAGAAGACCCCTACGAAAATAAGAGAAGACAACAGACACAATTGCATTATGGGCCGGGGTTTGTCCGGATTCTCACAACCAAAATTTAGCCAGTGGCTAGCCGCTCGCCTCATAGTATGAGAGGTTAGATACTCTATGCTCTGCAAATTTCTCAATCGAAGTGACATGTAGTTGGCCTCCTAGCTAGCGTTCCGTCTTTGAGATCATTGATAAGTGCACTACGTCGTCCTGTACAAGTGAAGAGGTCAAAGGCGTCACCCTCTAAGCGGAAATGGTGTAAAACCAAGTTGAGATGTGCGAAAAGACTGTATTAATATTTACCTCTTTCTCGTCGTACCATATTGCACAGCCCCCATGATCCCTAAGCCGTGTGTCAGAGCATCCTTTACCACGATTGGGACAAGTGTGATACCATACCTGGAGAGCACGCGAACAAGGATTCAACAAATAACCTGGTCACAGTCACCAACCCGATCGTGCCCAAATTTTTTGCTACTATTAGTAGAAAAATATGACATAAACTGTCTGCCGATGGCGCACATTTTTAAAAACTAATTCCCATGTTACATGAATAATTCAGTAGCAAGCATATTACTACCTTTTCTTTAACTTCTGAGACTAGTGAAATAGCCAGACCCATCCTACAAGACAAAAAAAAAAGGCTAGGTTCAAGTCTCCATGTTAGAAGTAGCAGAATCAAGGAAAAAAGGTTTACACAGTACGTCAAAACAGTTGGCTCAAAGGTAACTGACTGTCTGCTCGACTGCCTGCCTGACTGCCGGCCTTCGTACCTGACTACCTGCCTGACTGTCGGCCTTCGTACCTGACTACCTGCCTGACTGTCGGCCTTCGTACCTGACTACCTGCCTGACTGTCGGCCTTCGTACCTGACTACCTGCCTGACTGTCGGCCTTCGTACCGGACTACCTGCCTGACTGTCGGCCTTCGTACCCGACTACCTGCCTGACTGTCGGCCTTCGTACCCAACTACCTGCCTGACTGTCGGCCTTCGTACCCGACTACCTGCTTGACTGTCGGCCTTTGTACCCGACTACCTGCCTGACTGTCGGCCTTCATGCCCGACTACCTGCCTGACTGTCGGCCTTCGTGCCCGACTACCTGCCTGACTGTCGGCCTTCATGCCCGACTGACTGCCTGACTGTCGGCCTTCATGCCCAACTACCTGCCTGACTGTCGGCCTTCGTACCCGACTACCTGCCTGACTGTCGGCCTTCGTACCCGACTACCTGCCTGACTGTCGGCCTTCGTACCTGACTACCTGCCTGACTGTCGGCCTTCGTACCTGACTACCTGCCTGACTGTCGGCCTTCGTACCTGACTACCTGCCTGACTGTCGGCCTTCGTACCCAACTACCTGCCTGACTGTCGGCCTTCGTGCCCGACTACCTGCCTGACTGTCGGCCTTCGTGCCCGACTACCTGCCTGACTGTCGGCCTTCGTGCCCGACTACCTGCCTGACTGTCGGCCTTCGTGCCCGACTGACTGCCTGACTGTCGGCCTTCGTGCCCGACTACCTGCCTGACTGTCGGCCTTCGTACCCGACTACCTGCCTGACTGTCGGCCTTCGTACCTGACTACCTGCCTGACTGTCGGCCTTCGTACCTGACTATCTGCCTGACTGTCGGCCTTCGTACCTGACTACCTGCCTGACTGTCGGCCTTCGTACCTGACTACCTGCCTGACTGTCGGCCTTCGTACCTGACTACCTGCCTGACTGTCGGCCTTAGTACCTGACTACCTGCCTGACTGTCGGCCTTCGTACCTGACTACCTGCCTGACTGTCGGCCTTCGTACCTGACTACCTGCCTGACTGTCGGCCTTCGTACCCGACTACCTGCCTGACTGTTGGCCTTCGTGCCCGACTACCTGCCTGACTGTTGGCCTTCGTGCCCGACTACCTGCCTGACTGTCGGCCTTCGTGCCTGACTGACTGCCTGACTGTCGGCCTTCGTGCCCGACTACCTGCCTGACTGTCGGCCTTCGTACCTGACTACCTGCCTGACTGTCGGCCTTCGTACCTGACTACCTGCCTGACTGTCGGCCTTCGTACCTGACTACCTGCCTGACTGTCGGCCTTAGTACCTGACTACCTGCCTGACTGTCGGCCTTCGTGCCCGACTGACTGCCTGACTGTCGGCCTTCGTGCCCGACTACCTGCCTGACTGTCGGCCTTCGTACCCGACTACCTGCCTGACTGTCGGCCTTCGTACCTGACTACCTGCCTGACTGTTGGCCTTCGTACCTGACTACCTGCCTGACTGTCGGCCTTCGTACCTGACTACCTGCCTGACTGTCGGCCTTCGTACCTGACTACCTGCCTGACTGTCGGCCTTCGTACCTGACTACCTGCCTGACTGTCGGCCTTCGTACCTGACTACCTGCCTGACTGTCGGCCTTCGTGCCCGACTGACTGCCTGACTACTTACCTAATTAGCTGACTTACTGACTGATCGGCTCATGTAAGGATGGACAAGTCTTCACTAGTGGGAGGAAAACAAGCAGCGGAGATAAACTGGAAACAGTACGGATTTGAACCTTAGACTGCGATTAAACCCCTTGAACCACAAAGCTGTACCGCCTTCACACCATATCTGTTCATAACAGATTCATCTTAACTGTTCTGAGCGCTCTAATTCCATCAGCACTATCCCCTTCTTTCCCAGTTCGTCTCTAACTGGGAGGTAATAGGCACGAAGCCTGATATCGAATGCAAGAGATGTTTCCAACCGATTGTTAGTCTTAACTTACTTAGTTTTAACTTACCTTTGTGCTCTTCCTACTCTTCCAATTCTATGCACGTAGTTTTGTTTATCGTCTGGAAATGTCACATTCACGACTGACAGAAGAGACAAAAACAAACAAATAAACAAACCAAGAACAACATGACAAAAACAACAAAATAGAGGTATTTAGAATTGATGGGACATTATATTCTTACCAAAAGGTACACCAGATACATCGATACCCCTCGCTGCCACGTCAGTGCAGATAAGGAATCTTGCCTCGCCATCCTACGCGTAAAAAGTAATTAAAAATTCAAATACGCCATACCCAATGGCCCTTTAATTGAGGAATCCAAAAAATCAACTCTGTATTTCATCTTTTCTAATCGGCTTCTGTTACCTTGAACGACTCTAAGTTTGCCTTTCTTTCCTTTGGAGGTCGGTCACTATGGAGACACACACATGAATACTCGTTGACCATGGCATTTGGACCTGAGTAAGAATGGAGAGACTCGGTAAGCAAGACGCTGAAACAACCTCTTGTCAAACAACAACAACAACAACTTTTTTGTGCTTAAAAATAACATCAACAACAAGCCTTTTTCAGGCGAAGAAAGAGTCGAAGAGTCGAGAAAAGAGAAGGGGATTGGGAACGGGTCGTGATTATCTCCCTCCTATTTCACTTTGTGTTGCAGTTATACCCCCTGTGCTGACTAAACGCCTGGAACAGGCTTCACAGAAAAACGAATCAAAACTTGAGCTTTCAAGGAAAAAACCACAGTAACTCTAAAATCATAGCAAAATAATTAGTTACCACGCTGTCAATGTCTACACAACAACGATACGTAAAAAGCTGGGGTTTCAATAACTTTTTCCATAGGCTGCTGTCAATTGTTTAACCCTCTAACTCCCATGAGTGACCAAGATAGAATTTCTCCTTACAATATCAAGCAGACAAGTGAAGAGAATGAAGAAAAATATCAATAAGGGGATTACAAGTTGATCCAATACCAAATTCTCCAAATTAACATCACAAGAGTCGTACGGCAGACAGTAAGGAGAATTACTAATGAGATCTTGAGAGTTAAAGAGTTAATAGGCAGCTGTGCGTGCAAAAACTGAGGGGGGGGGGGGGCTTAAGGCATAACCCGACAGACGGAGGTAAGGAGTAAAATAGGTAACACAGCGGTCAAACTCTACGCATGCACGAGAGTTTGAAATAAATAAAAGGAATTCACTCACCTCCGCCCAAGTCTATCAAATATCTTTCCACATTATCACAATCCAGTTTTGTGCGACAGAAAATAATGGCCTGGTCCATTTTATGTTCCTGGATAGCTTTAACGAGGTAACCAACCTTCAAAATCTTCACTGCTTCAGACAAGGATTCTGAAAGAAGAAAATTGCTCATAATTTACAAAGTTACATCGTTCAATTCCTACACGGAAATTTTATAATGCTCTTGCCTTGGCTCTGACTGCCTGACTTTGTTTTGTCCTCTGCATGAACTCCATCAGTCTGTAAGAGCAAGACAGTTTAAGTATAAAGTAAATATGAAAGCAGGAGAAACACCTCATTTCTAGGCGCGTGGGAACTTAAGTTTTGTATACGTGTGTGTGGTGGACCGTACAGCCCACGTGGCCATAGGTCGGACCTAATTTAAACTTCTAGCAAAAATGAATGAAACAGAGTAAAGACACTTTTGACAACTTAAATTGTTTTCCTCTGAAATTTCAGTACAGACTTTAGACATGCACACGGACAGACGTAGAATTATAACTTTTGCTAAGAAATAGAAGCTACAAGTCAGCACTAGTGGATAAGGTCTCAGTAAAAATCTTACATAACAAACCTTAACCGCAGATTTGAGTTGTTGCCATGAAGTGTCCACCCTTGGATCCACACGACAGAACTGAAAAAAAAAGCAGGAAAATAACAGAAGATCTGAGCCTCTTCATCCCTTAATTTCCAAAAATTACCTCTATTCCACTTGCGTTTCGTGAACACCGTCACGTAGACCATTCTCCTTTGCAGCCGTTCTCTGGGATGTCACGTAACGCTCACTCCAAGAGCGGGGTGAACTTGCGTGACATCCAAAAAACGAACAAGAATGAGAAATTTCCCAAAATAAAGAGCATTGTTATTAAATGAGCCCTGTTCTTAGTTATTTACCACATGATGAACAGTCTCTGGAACAGCATCCTTTCCTTTGAGGTCCACCCAGGTTGGAAAATGCATAATTTTATCCTGAGGGAGAAAATTATATTTCAGTATGAAGAGCAAACATGACGGTAAGCGTAGCTTTTCATACGAGCCACCAATTACGACATAACTTGATCGACTTCAGCAAGCTGTCATTGCATCATTTTAAATTCAATTGTACTTAGGACATTTTAGAACCTTCAAGAACTGGTACTCAGGTGGAGGCATTTAGGAAATATAGACGCTCAGTATCTGCCAAAGAATGCCGTCAGGGGAGGAGCGCGGGTGCATTTTATATTCAGCGGCTTGTTATCGAGGTGAGGATAAGTGAAAAAATCAATTTTTTCATCAACCTAAAGTTATAACTACGATAGCTGGAAAATTAAATGAGGAAAAACTTCCACGTAAAACTGAGAGGTAAATTGAATGAAAAGAAGAGAAAAGTACTTACAGCTAACTTTTTCACCTCTATAGAATGAAGGGTTGCCGAACACACGATCATCTGTCAAACAAAATGGAACAAGTACTATCATTTTAGCACGCAGCGGAAAACAACCCCTGAGATAGAAATAAAATTTCTACGAAAGAAATTTTTAATTCCTCATTGGCTGACCAGAGTGCGTTTATGACCTATGACGTACGATTTCAATGCGTTAATTACTTACAATACTTTTACCTCTCTTTTCGTACATTCCATGCTCTTTGAAGGATAATGTTATGTTTAGACAATCTTATATTTACTTTGAACGCTTATTCCAACTTGGAATCCATCGCTGTTTAAACAGCAGCTATTGATAAACGAAAACTTTTCGCCGATGCTGTCCTTGTTTCTTATTAAAAAATCCCCCTATTTTAATGGACAGCAATCAGTTTTGTTACCGTGTTGAAAAAAGAAAAAGCCTCTCATTTTTTCATTGAGTCACATATAAATAAACTCGCTCTTTTCAGAATGGAGTTGCAGTTCTTCTTACTGCAATAGGCTGAGCCTCGTGTAGTAATTGAATCCATCATACATTCATCAGCCAGCAAATGTTTTTTTTTCCTTCTACAATTCTCACTTCTGTCAAAATAAGAACTGAAAGTAGGCAGAGGAGTAGATAATGTACCTGTAATCGTTTACCGTCAGGGCTTCTTTTAGGAATCTTGTTAAAGATTCTCATGATTAGCTCTTGATTTCCCTGTGCTAGTAAACCATCCTGATCAAAATAAAGGGAAACCGACATTACGAGGCCACGCGTCATTAAGCAAGACTTTTATTCCTTTTTAGTCTATTTAACTCCCATAAGTGTCCAAGACAGAATTTCTCCTTACAATATCAGTACAATATCAAGCACACAGGTGATCAGAAAAAAGGAGAAATATCAAAAGGGGGAATATTAGTTGATCCAATATCAAGTTCTCTACAGTAACATCATAAGAATTGTGTGGGAGACAGAAAGGAGTATTACCAGTGAAAACTTGGGAGTGAAAGGGTGAACACCATTTGAAGTATCATTTTAAAAAAAATATTTTAATAAACAAAAGAACCAATGGATGTAGACTCAAATCAAGAACAGGCGAAAGTTTGGAAGATTCTGAACAAGGTAATGAATAAATGAATGAAGAGCGATTAAAGGAAAAAAGAAAAGAGATGAAAGATAAAAAAAGAAAAGAAAGGGGCAAAAGGGAAATGAATGATTGAGTCTAGAGGAAAACAAAATAGAGAGAAAGAAAGAAATAATGAAGGAATGAGTGACTATATACATATATGCTTACCGCCTCATCTAAAATGAAAAAGCGAACCTGAAAAGGAATTTAAACAGATATTGTTAACAACTCACACATTGGAAAAATACCTTTTAGTCGAACGAAGTACAAGGGATAAGGATCGGCTAAGATTTAACGTGAAGAATTGTAATTGATTCTCACAAGTTTTATCGTGCCACCCTAATTACAGAATTGGTGTATAGCCAAGGAAGTTTTTCATCAGAAAAAGTAAAAAGATTCTTTCCATAGGTTACTCCTGAAGAGGACTATATAATGCAGTAGATGTAAAAGGTAAAAACAAAATATTTCTCCAGTAAAGAGGTGGGTATGTTTACCTGAGAAAGGCTAACTTTATTAGTTGAAATAAAATCATCAAGCTTTCCTGGTGTTCCAGTCAAGATGTCCACCTTCAGTTCAAGTAAGAAATAAAACAAGAAGATGGCATAAGGCAGGTGAAAATACCTTACAAGGGTTACTAAAAGTGCTCCTTCTCAGGAGAAGACTTTAAATTTGCAAAAGTAATCCTAGAATGCTTTGATATTGCTTTTGTTTTACTTTGCTACATGATTGATCCAGAGACCTTGTGCTGCACTTTCAACCAATCAGATACAAAACTATGTCCACATGACTTTGTCATTAATCTTTTCCCATTCACATGTATTTGCTTGAATTCTCATTGGCTCCATGTGATATTTTTTCCTTTGTTTTGATTGGCTGTTGAAAGAAAGAATGACCACTACTCTTGGCTGTTGTGGTAATTTGGTTTTACTTTACAAAGTAATCGGTGCACTCTTACCCCCTCATTCAGTGTCTGAATTTGCATCTTTATATTCTCTCCTCCAATTAAAAGCACCTCTCTGCAAATAGTTTGATATATCAGTCAGATAGTCCAATAGTGTCTGACTGCAGTACTATTCGTGGTCAGAATAACTAAAAGTTACAAGAATTGCTAGTTTTTCCAGCAGTAATACAACATCACAAGGCATTTCATCAAAACAGATATATAAAAATTAACAGGGAAGCCTACTTGACTTGTGGTGTTGGTAAGTGCTTCCTGAAAAGTGATATCTGATCATGGGTCTAAACAGATAACACAAATGTATTAATTATGAGTTTCCATCTGCAAGAATCTATGCTCCTTAACAATGCACAGAGACAAAAGTTTACAATCCTTTTAATTACTCTGATAGTAAATCATGAATGCACACACTGATGAAGTGAGATGAACTTAACCCTCATTCAAGGTGAATAGTTTTCCCTGAACATTTCTAATGTTATAATTATCATTGAATAAAAACTTTATTGGAACAAAACTTCTTTTAAAGGAAATGAATGACCATGATCAACTATACACACCTGCTGAGCTAATTCTCTTGATGGCTAATGAGGAGAAGGAAGAGAAGACAATTAACTTGAAAAAAGGATAAGTCCATGATAATAATTGTGTTCTCTCTAAGAATTCTTAGATTTGATTCTGTTGCTTTGCAGCCAAGTTTATTAATTCTACATGTTTTTCTGGCATGGATAGCATTTGCAAACCAAGCAAAGATTTAAAGAAAGACAACTTGTTCCAAGCTGATGTACCATTACTCATATTCTTTGCATTATTAGTCATAAATAATTATCCATATTAATTGATAATGAAAGAGGAATAAATTAAGGAAGAGCAAGAAATAGGGCAGGCTAAAGGAACCTTTTTGCATCACTTCTTTTGACTTTGCTTCAGAGAGATTATTAAATCATATTTTAAGAAATTTATCTGTGATTGTCCAAATTTGCCAATAATTGCAATCCAACCTGCTCCCACCCCAATCATCCCAATTCTTATTTGGTTCATCCTTTCCATTTTTTTGTTTTTTCTTTCTCATCAAACTAAAATCCCATGGTTTGCTTAATGCTATCATAAAGATTATTACATGTCACAATGTAGTGTCTTTGAGGGAGATTGGGAGAGGTTTCAAGTGGTCCTCTTGCACATGTTCTCAGTGTTCACTAATCAAGGTGGAGGCAAACAAGGACAGCAGTGAGTACAGTTACCTCCATTATAATAGCTGATGGACTACACTTGTTATTAAACTTGCCAGGTTTGGTCTTTCCTGAGGCTGATGCACCTTTTATCAAAAACAAAAATGTGTACAAATCAAATATTTTTCAAGTTTAGAAACTGCAATTGAACACCAGCCAGCAAGCTAACCCTGAGCCTTGTATTCCAAACAGAATTTATTCTGCAAATAAACTGTGAAATCTAGAAAAGCCTGAGCATCAAAAATGTTTCTGGAATGTGACTTAATTGTTCTTGAAATTCAAAACAAGCTGATTAGCCAGGAAAAAGTTTAACTGTATGCAATCATGCTAATTTTTCCTTGTTTCTGTTCTTTATTTCATTTCCTGATTCCCAATGTACATACTGGATATATTTCAGGTATTAATGGTTTTCAGAGTTCAACAAGCCTTTTCAGCCAAATTTCCAGTTAAAATCCAAAACAGAATCCCACAGGATTGTGTAAGATTTCTCTAAGGCCACATAATTTTAATATCTTTAATTAAGTAGTAATTACATAGAATTATGACTCTGGGCACGTCTCGTATTTGTCTCCAGGTTACTATACAGCATCTATTGTTGAATTTTGAGTTTTCGGAAGGGTTATGAAATTCTTTAGTATCTTGACTCATGGAAAGAAGCAATTTTACATACATACTATTAAAATGGTGGAGACAAAAATGCCTTTTTGTCTGAAGTCTCCCTCTCTTTTCAAAAACTTAAGACCACATACCTCCATTGATGTTTGAGGCACTCACAGCACTAGGTGATGCCTTGGACAGTCCTACATATCCACCCTGGAATAAATGTCAGAGTAACAGACTATTGTTGTAGATAAAAGATTCCTGTCTGGATACTTGTCAGTTTAAATCTGACATTTCTCTCTATTATGGCCTAACAGTTTGGCATTGAAATTCTTCTTAACAAGTTAAAGCTAATGTAAAAGGGACTTACTCTGGGAGGGAATTTAAATGGAGAATCACCAAAGTTGAATAAGAGCTCTGCATTCTGCAAAGCAAAGAAAATGTTTTTATGGTTCAACAACAAATCCAACAACAACAATATTTTTTTCTTGACATACACTTTTTTTCAACTGGTCTGACCAAAAGAAAGTCATTGTTAGTCTAGGTAGGCAAGTCCAGGTCAAAATCTAATAAAAAAGGGTCTTTTCATAAATATGTGACAATAAGAACACAGTGAGTTAATAAGTAACATTGGGAAGGTGGGAAAGTATGAGAGAATACTCACACTTACAGGTAGAATTGAATGCAGGAATTGAGAGGTTATCAGATCGATAAAATTAAAGATATCCAGTGAACACTTTCATACGGACACCAATCTTGTATGTTCTTGTTCAGTTAAATATAAAGCACAAACAATATATTAACCCCATAACTCCCAAGATCTGATTGTTAATTCTTCTGTCTAGCTGCTACACATTTCCTTGTAAATTAGTTATGAGAACATGGTGCTAGATCAAGATGGTACTTCTACCTGATAAGTTTGAATATTCCCATTACTTGTTTGCTGAAAAATGTATGGATGTTGTAGGGAGAAGTGCCATGTTCATCACTTCTGGGAGTCAAAGGGTTAAGAATGACCAGTCATATGATCTTGATATTCATGAGGAGTAGAGTTTCATTTATTCAGTTACCTTTAACACAACTGCAGCAAAGAATGTGCTTCCTTGAAGATTTTGACTAATTTCAAATGCCTTGCCAAAATCCACACCTGCCAGAATAAAAAAAATAAATAAAAATTAATAACGGATTAAAATAAATTGCAACTAAATCATATGCTTAAGAATCAATATATTGTAAACACAATGAATAACTTGGAAAACTCGCAGCTAAGCTGCAGGCAGAATTTGTTTAGCAACACTCTCTTGAAACAAGTCATAATTTATACAGTGCTGCCCAAAAGTGTACTCAACACTTGGCAGTTAACCCAGCCTGTACCTCCCAAGATCTCATAAGTAATTCTCCTTACTGTCTGCCAAACAATTCTCCTTTTGCTAGTTTGGAGAATTTGGTATCGGATCAATTGGTCATCCCATAATTTACATTTTTCCCTATTCTCATAACTTGCATGCATGATATTATATAGATATAGTAAGGAGAAATTATGTCTTGGCGACTCAGGGGAGTTATTAACTCATCAACTGTTCCACTTTTAACCACCTCTTAACTCTCATTTAATAAAAAATGAAAAAAGAATAAAAAAGTACCATTTTTGCTAAATTTCACAAAACCACTGTCAAGATTAATATAGCATCCAATTGTGTCCTCAATTCCAAATGGTTCCCCATAAGTGTCAAATTGCCTTCCAAATGACTTCTTCCCAGTGCCTCCAAATCCATACCCCTGTTTGTCAGTCCCTGGATACCAAAAAAAGAGAAAAAAAGATGAGAAGGAATTTACAACTTCATTTCTAGAAAAGGTTGAAATACTAAGTGAGCAAGATTTTGGAAAAATGTGAGCTGTTAACTATCTACATGTGAGGTCAACTTACATTGAAGAAATCCCCAACTGTAATATTAACTAAAATAAAATAAGCACCTGATTTAAAAGTGGCGCACCCACATATTAGTTCTTAGTCCACTCATTCCAAGTGGAAGATTACTTTATAGTGTTGGTTTTTGTTGAGGAATAGAAAAAAAACAGAGAATTTGAAGTAAAACCCCAGATACAAGAGCAAGGAAAAACATCAAACATTATCCCACACTCAAGTAAAATCAAATCTGGAAATGAAAACCAGGCCTCAGAGATGGGAATCAAGTGATCATATCACTTTATAACCCTTCTACCCATTTCCATGATGATATGAAGCTCCAAAATGTACTTCATTCATTCTAACAATATCATTATAATAACTTAATAACTCATTCAATTAACAGTCATCGTACCAAGATCTAGTGAAGCCAAGTCTGTTGCCCATCCCACTCGACAGAGTCCTTCATCTGTGACAATTGCTTCATAATAATACATTCCTGAGAAGATAGAAAACTGCAACAGTTAATTTCATGAGATGGCAGATTTTCAGAAAATCATCCTCCAATTCAAATTAACACATTTAAAGATAAATGCCAACTATCACAAGAAAGAACTGAAAGATCATTTCTTGAAGTATCTCAAAAACCTTACATACATGTATGTTTGCAACTTTCCTTAAATAACTGAAAAGGGTCACTAAAAACAGGAAAAGTTTTATTTGTTTGTAACTTCCTAATTTGTTTAAACAGCTTTTATTTGAGAAAAAAATCAGCTCATCTTTATCAAATTATCAGCTTCCCTACAAACCCTTGTTCACTCCCAAAGTAGAACGGCACCCTTGCCACTTATAATGATTGCGACTCTGACACAGATAACCTTTGGCATCAATCGCTACAAAAAAATCAAACTACAGGAGTTAGGAAAAGGTCTTGAAATTGGTTAACTTTGTTTAGTATCAGGTGACCACAATGGACTTCAAAAGTTGCCATCAGATGACACTTAGTCAACCTTCCTGAACTTCAAACAGAAAAAGAAATTGTTTTTCTTGCCAGTTTATACAGCCTGACAGCAGCCCTTTAAATCAAGATTATACTTCACTTAAGTAAATTAATATTAAGTATCATTACCTCTATCTAATGACTGCTCTTTAACATTTTACAACCTAGTTTCAGAATGCATTTTCTCCATATCATTCTTTATACGTTTCCTAAGATGGTAACAATGAGAGTTTGTCTTACAATCAAGAGCTTCTTTAGCTGGTGATCATTTCCTTTATTCTTGTGACCTTGATGTGTGATTCAAGGGTAATATTGTAAGGAGAAATTAGATCCTAGTCACTCTTAGGGGTTAAAGGATTAACATTTATTTCAAAACATTAAGTAAATTAATCTTAAATGTGTTGTAAGCACTTAACCCTTTAACACCCATGAGTTTCTAAGACAAAAATTCTCTTTACCATATGAACACAATATCAAGCAGAAAAAAAGATGAGAATAAACTTTAGGAAAAATATCAATTTGGGGATTACATCAGTGGTAGATGATCCAATAAAAATTCTTCTATCTAACATTAAAAGAACTATATGGCAGACAGCAAGGAGAATTATTAATGAGATCTTAGGAGTGTATGTAATTAAGCAATGTCTGAAGTCTCTATGAACTAAACATAAAAGCTTGGGATATTCCCTGGAACAAATTCATCAGGTAAAGCTTCAGATATTCCCTGGCACAAATTCATCAGGTTGATGGGTACTCACCAAAGTCCTGATCTCGATCAAATACATTCATTTTGAACTTAGTTGGCACTGTTAAAGATGGAAAAACAAATTACTCGCAAAATAACATGTGAAGTCAGAAAATCTCAGTCAGTATGTATATACACATATTGCCAGTCATAGCAATTATGGTAGGTCATAAGATTGAAAATAGTATTTTAGCGTTTTAACAATTTTGAGAATTTTGTCAATTTTAGCTTCATGTTGGTGCATTAGATCATATCCACATGTATTTGGCTCCCTGTCATCTTTTAAAGAATGATCTATTTGTTTACTGTGAGGTGAAGAATCAAGTAAAAAATTCTTCCGCTTAATTAGAAAATTTCATAACTGTGATTGGTTATTCTAGTGTCTCTACAAAATATACCACAAAATAGCCACTGTTTGTTATTCTTAGTCTAAATAATGTTGGCTTATCCTTGTTAGATGTTTGCTGAGTGTTGAGTCCATACCATCTGATGGCGCAGTAGATGTGGGTCTGGAGCTCTTCCGGCCAGTTAGTGCCTCTCTTATTGTCTCATGTACAATCTGAATCACAGGTAAAGAAAATGCCTAGAAGAAAATCAGAGGTGTATAACTTTCATGCATCCACTATTTCAAGTAATTAATTATGACATAAAAAGTAGCCTTTGTCTTAACCACTGAACTGAAAAAGAAATTTGTCAGTTTAAAAAGAAAAACATAAGAGAAGCTTAATATGCTTAGATGTGATCAGAATGGCTTAAAATTGGAAATACCAAGAAGGATCAAAAACAAAAAAATCAACTTTGAAAATCTGGCCACAATTTTTCAAGATACACAAACTGACACTGGTGAGAAATGATGACAATATTCTCACCAAACCCATTTTGTTCAAGTAAAAGAAGCTGGCTCTTAAGTATATTGTTCAGCAAGGAAATCAATAACCCTTTCAAAGCTCATTTGAAATTTTATACCAAGCATTTTCTGATGAATATCTAAAAAGCTTTATTAGAAAAAGTGAACTCATACTCCAGTTTTTCCACGTCCAGTTTCTGCTGCCTGCAAAGAAAGCAAAGTGTATATGGAGGTCCACATTGAACAATACATTGAGCAATTTAAATAAATAAAAACAGCAACAGCCTTTAGAGATTCAAGACCAGTTTGATATGGAGCTAATAATTACTCTGCAAGAAATAGAGAAGTCTACACCCCTGGATATTAATTTTTGTCAAGTATTTTGACAGGTTGGTTAAAATCAGTAAATCACACACACAAAAATCAGACAATAGAGTTAAGCGTTGTTCTTCTCACCATAAGAACATCTCCACCTCCAAGAATGAGAGGAATGGCTTCAGCCTGTACATCTGTTGGAAGACTAGACAGTAAAGAAAAGTTTTATTATATCAGTACAAAGTTAACCATGATGTGAATGAAAACTTGCAGAATATCTCAAGTTCAAAATTCTCATGAAATCATGAGATTATTGTATACTTACAGCCATTCCATGTCCTCAACTGCCTTGCAAATTTCAGGCAGTAAGCCAAACTCTACAAAAAAAGGAAAATAAATGATGCCTGTTGACATGGTGGGGAAACACTCCAGCGAGCTATGACTGAGATACCCTTGCTTAAAACGATTGGAAAGCATGAAACACCCCCATTCTTATTTAAAAGTTTTTGGCATTTAAAGCTGACACTGCGACATGAAATGTGTGTCAGCTTGAAAAATAATAATAAAAAAAAAACAAAAAAAAAAACAATTCCAAACGAGTAAAGATAATCTAGGACACCGGTCTGTTTAATTTTGCAATAAATGGCATATATATGATATATACTCATTATGTTGGAACAGAAATTTATGAAAATGTGGCGGACAAAGGGTCACCCCTTTTCTCCATCCACGAAGTGAAGCCTTAAATATAGAGCGGATTGAATTATTCATGGCTATGAATGAAGACGTCTAGATCACTGATAATCCAATAATTTTTACGAGAATTTTCTTGTATGGCTCACATGATGGCCCAGTTGCAAACAAGTTACACGTGTTCCAAAACAAATCAAATGAATGTATACCATCGCAAAACTTCTATTTCGACAAACAAAAGTATGGTGTTTACAAAGAGAGCCCGTAATTTTAGAGTCCAAGGGGTTATACTGCACACAACAACCCTGTTGTTACCTGAAACTCTTCGACTTACCTGAAAAGTGACCTGCCATTTTGATTTTACCACGTTTAACAGAGAGAGACTAGAAATAGTAGTTCCAGTCTCACTCTAATATTTTGGGTAATTCCAGACACTTCCTTGATTTGAAGAAACACAGATGATTGTAGTTAGGAACCTTAGAACAGGTGCAGGTCAATGCTCCAGAGCGTTTAAAATCTCCCGAAACATTATTATGGCTGAAAGCTCTTTTCACACAACTAGCTGTAACAAAGCAGAGTTTCGCGATCTACTCCAAAAGGCAAAGAACGTTGTTGTTCTAACTGGAGCAGGTGCTAGTGCTGAGAGTGGGATTCCAACATTTCGAGGCTCCGGTGGTCTTTGGAGAACTTTCAGAGCTCAAGATCTTGCGACTCTCGAAGCATTTCGTAGAAATCCGTCATTAGTATGGGAGTTTTATAGTTACAGGCGAGAAGTTGTCCTCACGAAACAACCAAACAAGGCGCATTATGCTATTGCAGAGTTGCAGAAAAAGTTTGGAGAACAAGGTAGAAATGTCGCCGTGATAACACAGAATATTGATGGATTACATCAGGCTGCTGGGACAAAAGAAGTAATAGAACTTCATGGTAGGGGTCTTCTCTCTTTTTTCTGGTAAAGTCACAGAAAATACCTCTATGTAATAAATTTGCCTTTCAATGAATCACTATTAAGTGCCTTGATTATTGCTTGATAATTTTCTCGTTGCTCTTTTTTCTTCATTGGAAAGTAATTAAGTAGAAGATTAATAAGATTGATACAAAAAGGAACCAAGACTGAGAAAATCAGATAAATCATAGTGAATTTAATTAGGATTTTCCCCCTTATTTAGATGTAGTTTGATGGGTTGGATTGTTCAATGTGAAATATATAATGACCAAACCTGATATCAAGTGCGATAGAAATGCAAAGGTTTTTTTATGGAAGTAAATAAACAAGTGTGTAACTGACTTTTGGAAGAATATTTTGGGGTAAGGAATGGGAGGGTCGGGGATTTATTAATACCGCCCACCAGAAACTGCAACTAGCATTGCCATTTCTTATTTCCAGGGGCACTGTTTAAGACAAGATGTACTGTATGTGGACATGTAACAGAAAATAGGAACAGTCCAATTGTACCCGCTTTAGCTGGGAAAGGGTAGGACATCTAATTTCAGGCAACTTTTAGCAGATGAAACTTCTCAGTCACAGAATGAATGTCTCCAGCCTTTAGATCCTAGGAGAAACCATCATACATTAATCTCTCCTTACAGTAATACTGCTGAGTCATCTATTAGAATTGATCACTAAACTAAGAGGCTTTGATATTTAAACAAATTCTCCTTGCCAGTACCAAATGAAATGTTAAGAGAAGGGTGTGGAGAGTATGGATACTGACATTAGGGTGTGAAGTGTTATTTAAACTACCTGTATACATATCATAAAAGCTTAAGAAGACAATAAACAATCATTATTTCATTTCATAAAGTTTTCATAAGTTTAGAGAAAAGGAGAGTTTAAATAGGGTCCTTTGTTCTTTGGCAAAATTATCCACACATTTCACATTGACAAAATGGTGCACTCATGTAGAATGGAAAATTTTCCTTGCCAAAAGTAGATCATGTTCTCAAAATGTAAATTGAAAAAAAAAATGAATTTTTGATTCTTTTCCAACTGGTGCCTTTGACTGTTCATGTCACTTTTCACAGATTTTGACTTTATAAATTATATACTGTTCATGATTTCAGAGCACCTGATCCTGATGCCCAGGATGCAAAGATTCCGAAGAAAGATCTACCCAGGTAAGAAACTTGAGATAACGTGTCTAAATATAGTCAAACATACATTTCGGGTTTTTTTATTATTGAGACTCTGCTATACACAAACACCTTCAGGGTGGCCAGAAAGTTTTAAAGTAGTTTTGATTTCTTTCCAATATTTGAGTTGCTAAACTTGAGGTGTGGCTCATCTGCAAGTGAAGCTTATACAATGGTGTTTATGGTACTCTGCTGTATTATTAAAATAGGTACTCCATTCCTAATGTATCTTTTTGATTAATTATAAATTTTAATTCAGGTGTGTCCAGCCCAATTGTGGACAATTGGCCCGTCCTCATGTTGTGTGGTTTGGAGAAAATCTAGACTACAATGTATTGAAAGCTATAAACAATGCCTTGGAAAAGTGTGATATGTGTCTTTTGGTATGGATTTCTGAAATATTGAAGATAAATTCCCTATTTCCAGGCTCCTCTCAGTTGCTGTTATTATTCTGTCCTTCCCTTTCCCCTCTCCCCCAAAAGTCCCTTTTCCTTCTCTCCCCTACTTCCAAAGTACCTCTCCTCTCCTCCCCCCCGCAAATGGAACAACAACAATAAAGCCAATTTCCAGGTAGACCCTAAATTTCCTGATGACCAGAGGGACCCAAAATTGTATATTTGTACATTTAATTCTGCATTCCCCCCCCCCCCCCTTCCCTTGACCCATTTTGACCAGTATTAAAATCCTATTTTACCAGAAAGTCATATGTAGCCATGTGGATTCAATAATCCTATTTTCAGGTTGGTACATCATCTGTGGTGTACCCAGCTGCAGGATTTGCGCCAATGTTGGCCGCCAGAGGAGTCCCAGTTGCAGAATTCAACATGGAAGAGACAACATGCACTGGAGAATTCAGGTGCATAAATTTGTTCATATATCTTATGTCACTATGCCATTTCAGGTCAGACACAAGAAAAATCTTACCAAATTGCAATGGATGGAAAAGAACTCCTTCCACACAAATTCCTAGAACTTTGATTGGGCTGACATTTTTAGCTAGTTAACTTAAAACCTTTCACTCCCAAGATCTCTTTAATAATTCTCCTCACTGTCTGCCATACATTGCTTCTAATTTTTGTTCTGAGAATTCAGTTTTGGATCAACTGATGATCCCATAATTTTAGTCTATAACTTACAGTAAATCCCAATTGTACAAGGCTGCTAAGAATTATCTACTCTTGCTTTTTCTCAGGTTCCATTTTCAGGGTCCAGCTGGTGAAACTCTTCCTCCTTTACTTGCAGAGAAGTGAGACTCGGCAGAGTTTCCATAGTAAGCTATTTGATACTATTTATTGATAGGTTGGTTTATTTCTAAAAGAAGCTTGACTTGTTTAAGTGGGGAAGATTTTTTTACTGCCTAAGTCCCTGTGCTTCAGATAAATAAGAGGGCCCTGGGTAGATAGTCTATTTCACAGTTGCATGCTAGGTTGCCAAGCCTTTGAACAGGAGTGAGGGTGATCTTGTTATTATACAAACCTTGCTGCTTTTCAGATATAAATGATGTTGTTATCATGCTAACTAGATATTGGTCGCTATCACAACAGGGTCAACATCAGCCCTTCTCCATCCAGATCAAAGGCTTGGCAACTAAGTACACAACTGTAAAATGGCCTCTTACAGAAAAGAGAATTACAGGTACATGACACTCACATATTGACCCAAAAATAGCCTTTTATGCTAACATTATTAGGCTCATAACCCAATGATCTTCTTGGGGAGGAATGATTGCATGACAAGCCTTAGGAAGTCTGTATCGAAGGCTAACAGAGACAGACTTTAATTAGTCTCTCCAAGTGTTTGTATAAATTTAGTGGCAGTGTTTCATCGTTCCATTAATGAGGCAATCTATAAAGCTATCTTCAAGCTGCCAAAGTAGTACTTAGAACTACCATGAATCCAATCTGCCAGTGGTGACTCAAACCCTATGTCTTTTTCTAGGCTTTGTATCTGATGCATTGATCACCTCTAAGGGCTTGGCTAAAAGCAGGGGTAAAAAAAGGGGGGTGTTGAGGTTCACTTCACTTACTTTCTCTATCAATGGTAAAAGTTAAATTTCAGAATAAGAAAACTAACTGGGGACCCATTCATGATGGTAAAACACTAGTGTAAAGAACCCACTTTTGACTAGGACATTACCTCCTGCTGTTGGGCTCAACAACACACAAACAAAGGATTTTCCATATTGCTACACTGAAAAAAATCATTTCAAATCAGAATCTTGCCATGTAACAAGATTCACTTTTTTATTTTCAAGAAAGTACAGTCATTTCCAGGTTACAAGTACAATTTACTGAGCTATGCATGTTTTTGATTAAGGTAAAAATCATACATAGAAAAAAGAACATGAAAAGATATGTGACTAAAATGACTGTATCTGTAAGAAAAACACCAACAAGTTTTCTTCTATTTTACACTGGAGTTCGGTTATTTATTTTAGTATGTTTAAAAATATAGCTAAAATAATTATCTGTATTTTAGTCTCTCTGTTACCAAAAATATCACATTAAGAATAACCAGTCTAAAAAAAAAAACAAGACAAAGATTGTTATAATGAGTGTTAGTGTCTTGCACTTATTCATGGCACTGCCATAAATAATTCTTGTTCTATCAAGGATAAATAAGGTAAATGGATCAGAACGTTTTCAAGTTATGGCATATTTCACTGTCTAACAAGTCCAGATTGTTAAATGAGATATTATTGGTAACAACATGATGACAATTCATAAACATTCAAGAAATAATTTTACCGACAGTGGCATGTATTCACACATACCACTAACACATTCGGAAAATATAATTAGAGCAACTTTATTAATGGTGATAATTTAATTATGCTCTGGCTTTGCCTTATGTGTTATAAATGTCATTTATTAAGTGGTCTATCCTGGCTTAGTTAAGCTTCTCTTGGTTAAAATAATATTTTTATTTGTAATTCATATATTTTTAGATGTGCTCTGAGTGACAAGTACTGGTTGTAAGACTCTTTTTAGAGCAGCGTCTCTTGCATTGACTGGCTATTAACAATTATTTGTCATACATAATTAGTTGTCATGTAAATAAAAACAATATGGCTAGTTTTGAACACTATGCCCATAAATATTGCACGTTTAGAGACAAATAAATGTTGAAAAAATTGGTTTGCAAATTTGATCCAGCCTTGTATCAGAATGATTAATTTTAACCAGCAACTTTGCCCTTTGTCATCACTGATTATAACACTATCCACTTTCAACTGATGTTAATTATAGGATTCAACCATTTACATTTTAAGCGCTGAGAACTAAATTATGTTTTTTCCTGAAAATACACACTTGATTGGACGGTTACTATGACAAATACATACTAATAATCAAATTTCAATACATTAAAACAATGATGATATCTACCAACTTGTTCTGAAACAAACTTTCAGCTCATGTTGAAGATTTTGAACATTTGTTTCAAAGTGTGAATGGTTAAAGTCCTCCACAAGTTAGATTGTGGAATTAACATAAATATTCAGTCAATCAAACTTTTCAATTACAATTTACAACAAGCCCATGGCAAATTCATGTTTCATTGACTAAGACTGGTTACTAGTATAAAAAGTTCTAAAAACTAAATTGAACGAGATTATCTATCAAGCATAAATTGATACTAATTACATTAATGTACAGTCAGGGTACATCATGCTCTAATTTACAGCATTTCACTGACAGCCAAATAAGCCTTTCTGCCTCAGTATTTAATTCTTCTGACATCTTTCAGTGACTTGATGCATTGACAATTTTGTCAGAATCATTACACAATGCAAAAAGATATTGCACTGTTTACCACTGACGTTGGGATTTTGTGTGCATCAGAGGTTAAGGAGTATTATCTCCCATGTATCGAGGCTAAAAAGATTGTATTTTGAGCTGGAGTCTGGGTATCCAGCAAAAAATAAATAAAATTTGTATCTGAACATATTTCTACAATTCATTGTAATTATACAATATCACTCTCATAATTCAATTAGTATTGTATGTTTTCTCCTTTGTATTTTTTTTTCCTATTTGTCAAGGTATCTTCGCACGAAATCCATGTTGCAGCAATTAAACGCTGGGCTTATTTAAAAACTACCTGGTGTCAGAAATTATCCTTTTTCATCCAATCTGATGATAAAAATTTTGAAGGCATCTACTTCTCCTTGACAAATTTTTGCTTGCATTTTTATGAACTACATAATTTTTTTATCTCTGTTTATTTTTGGTGTGTTACCGTTTAAGTAACAGACCTTTGAACTAAGTTTCTTAGAAGATTTGACTCGTGTTTATCAAGTCACCTGATTCTGATTGTTAATAAGTAGTACACAGGTCACATAGTCGAATGAAAATTTCTACCACTGTCTTTCAGGGTGACACATCAAAAATGTCTAGAACATTCTTATACTGAATTTCACTCAATGTATCAGTTTTGAATGTTAGCAGCATAATTACAGGTACATTACATCTAAAATAATTATGGATTCCTCACTCAGATGTACTGAATGATAAAGTCATACTTTTTTTTCTTGTTGACTAAGAGGAAGGCATCTAAAAACATTGCAAATGCTTCAGCAGCAGTAGTAGCAGCAGCAAAAGCTGTTTCGCTCTGAGAACTTGTCTCTAATTTAATCTTTTGCAAGTAGCATTTCATATAGCAGGACCAGTCTTTTCTATTAAGGATTGCTTTGATTTTGTGCAGGATCCCAGAGAGGTGATCTGCTTGAACTACCTGCCATAGTCTGCAATCTACGAATGAAAGATGTTCAGTTAAGGGTATTATTAGTCTCTGTTCAAAACTATTGCTGTTACCAAAGAAGCTTAGGTAACAACACACCTGCCAACCCCCCACACTCTGAGCAGGATTCTCACTTTTGCAGAAAAAAGTTTTCTCAACTCCAGTCTGCTGATCAGTTTCTTACTCTTAAAACTTAACCCTTCACAGCCTTACATTGGTATACATATTTTCCATACTGTTCTCCATACATTTCCTAAGATGCTAACAAGGAGAATTTGTCGAACAGTTAAGAGCTTTTTTAGTTGGTGATCATTTCCTTTATTCTCGTGACCTTAATGTGTGATTTAGGGGTGTTATTGAAAGGAGAAATTTGATGCTAGTCACTCTCAGGGTCAAAGGGTTAAAAAAAAACCCATTTTCCAAAAAATAAATGGGGTAAAAAGGCTCATACTAGTCCAAGAAGAGAAAAGTTTTGGTATATGACTATCCTTCCCAAAAACTCCTTTCCAATGCTACTCCACAGCAAGGGAGAGGGGTAGTCTCAGAAGTCTTCCAAATGTCTTCAAAAGATGTGGGGATGTTATTCGACATCTTTTGATTTGATCTGTTCTTTAACGAAAAATCTGTTGGCTCTGATTCTAGACATGTTGGCTGGCATAGAATACTGTTTTGGTAAAGTAAATTTTCCAAACAGATTTTCACAAGATATACAGACTTAATCCAAGGTAGATCCAGAACCAAAACAACCACACAAGACTCAGGAAACCATTCTCACTCAATAATGACTTATTTTAACAAACTTAATGTTGAAAAAATGATAGGAATCAAAATTAAAGCCTAGCCTACCTGATATCCTTGAAAGAGAGGCATCACTTCATAGGGCTGTGGCAAATATGGTGACATGCGCATCCTAAAATTTGCACTGGCAGGTGGATAATAACTCACATTCCCTCCACCAATGCCATTTTGAGGTATAATGCAGTTGAAGTATGTGGGTGAATGAGGTACATACAATCCTGTGGGACTGCGACAAGCTGATGTAGCAGCTCCAACAGTGTCTGTGTGTCCATTCATATGTGTCCCATTAGGGCTGGTGACCACACCATTGGTCATGGGGTATGAACATGGATGGCTGTAGGGAGTGTTATTGGGTGAGGTCATCTTGTTTTGGTTCATTGTACTGCTGGTTATAATTGCAGCAATATCTACTCCTGAGCAGGGAAACACTTCAATGTATCGCTCTCCCATGTGTTGTCTGTGCAAGTCTGTGGTGGCAGATTTTGCACATTCAGGTGATACTAACTGGACATATGCATCTCCAGAGGGGCGACCCTTTAAATAATCATAACAGAAAATTTACCAGTCATACTGAGAGGTGAAATTTTTACTTGTGCTCAAGCCCCTCACTACAAGAATTTATTCTCATTTCTGAAGATTAGAGGGATAACTATGGAGGAGCCATGGAGAAGAGGAACAAGGGTAGGAAATATTCATGATGTTTCTAAAAAAGCAGTTTTGAATCTGCTTCACCAGCTCTTGATATGTAAGATAGAAAAAGACTTTTGACAGCTACTTGTTTCAGCAACTACAGTAATCAGAAAATGAGACTAATTTCTTTTTAAAGCATTACACAACCCATCTCACCTGAGTGTTGTACACCATGTGAACTCCACCAGGAACTACAAATGCAGCATGTTCCTTTAGGAAGTCTAATACATCTTGCACTGTTGCAGAGAACGGCAACCCTCGTAAGCGCAGACAGTCTTTGGTATTCATACCATTTACACCCAGCCCAGGAATTAAGAAGGGTGGGTGAAAGGGAGGATGATGTGGCAAGGGTGGAAACATGATTGGTGGAAAATTGTGCATGAGATTGCTGTAAGAGTTTAGAACTTGCTGAACCTCACTTTGTGAACTTCGGAACAGCTCAACATAACGGGAGCCAAGCATGCATCTGTGCTTCCTCAATGCTGCATGGCCATGTTCCTCTGTCTCAAAAAGAACAAATGCATCTCCAGTAGCCTTCCCAAAGTTGTTCCTAACAATGAGAATTCCTTCATCACTTTTGAATACTGGTGCATCCTCCTCAAAAAATTCAATCTACACAAGGGAAAAAATAGGAAAAAGAAATGCAAAATATATCAATACATAGTCATAACACATACAAGAAAGTGAGACTACATGTATCAGATGTCAATAATTCACTCCTGAACACTCACCACATCACTCTCTTTTGAGTTGAATGGAAGTCCTCTCATTCTAATGATCACCTCAGCTTTGTTTGATACAAAGTTAGCAGCAATCTGGGTGACATCAACAGGACCTATATATATAAATAAGTCAGTTAATGAGAATAAACAAAACAAGGAAATCGGTAAAATATAACCTTTCAACAGAATGAGTAGAATAGCCCTGAATTAAAAGCTTTTTATGTACTCCAAAATATTTTTGAAAAAGGTGGTGAAAAAGGTAAAATCTGCTCCTAATCCTTATGGCTCAATCAACACCTGACTGCATCCCTATTTCTGTAGCATGAAGTGACTAGGAACATTTTAATTTTACTGGGATAGGGTGCTAGTCTGTCAAGGCTTACCTCCATTATTCTCGAAATATATTGGTAAGCAGTTTCTGGGCATTTTACAAGAATTTTGGTTGTTCAACTTAGTGTAGCCACAATCACAATATGAATTATATTTCAATTTGAGTAATCTGGTATTGAAAGGTCATATGAAAGTAGATTACCTTTCACTATCTTAAGGAAATCTTGTGCAGTTGCTCTGTAGACCTGAATAAAAATCTTAGTTAAAATATGCTCTTCCAAAGAGTGAAACAGAAAAATAAGGTATAAAAAGGGGCCCAATTGCATGAACCAATGCAATGACATTGACATTGATAAAGATCAAGTTAAAACAGGATGGCTCACAAGTTTGATGTATTTTACCGTTTGGTTTGTGTATTAGGAAATACTCCTTCAATCTTGTGAGTCAGATTTCAAAATTATTTGTTATTCAAATATACTGAAAATTTTCAAATTTTTTCTCAATGCTTTATTTTGCTTGATCTTCAGTACTTTATTTACCATGAACTAATGGTGTTGTGAAATAACTCCAAAATCAATCCCCAAGGAAGATTCCAAGTTTATCTAAATGTGTGGTCTCTTTAAGCAAGGTCAATGAGCATGTTTTTTTAAAATTATGTAAACACATGAAGGATGTAAAGGAAACAATTCATGTCTGTCACCTCTCACCTCAATGTATCTTGTACCAAGGTGATGTTTGTGTCTTTTCAATGCAAATTCTCTGTGTTCCCCTTTCTCAAACCTGATGAATGCTTCACCATTTCTTCTTCCTTGTGCATTTAAACAAAATGCTATCCCACCTCTATCAACAACAAAAACACTCCAAGAAATCAATTTTACATCTGGTTGCAGAATGTGTTCCTAGAAAAACTAAGTCATAATTATCTTTTAACAGTGCCTGTGTATCTTAAAGTGCAACTAACTTCCCAACCTGGGGAGCAACTTGACTCCTTGTCAAGATAAGGAATAGGGATAAGTTGAGGTTGTGTGAGTTCACATGCTGAAATGGTAACATGCTTGTATTATTGATCACTCTTTCTACACTTAATTCAAGATTTCTTGTGGTGCCCATGGAAAAAAGGCAATACTTATCGTTTTCAGAAATTTAGAGAGTTAATTTCAATAAAGTAAATAATGAATATTTGGTAAATATTAATTGATTTATCAAGAATTATTGTACTAAGAAATGGTTATCAATGGTTTGTTTCCCTGTTCAATGGCAACACCACATACCTTACAATATTAAGTCCTTTAAAGAAATTTGCAACATCCTGATCAGATGCTTGCCAGGGAAGCCCCCTTGCTCTTATGATTGTATCATCAAGTACAGGCCCAAGACTGTAAGTAGAATTTTCAGTGGTTAAGCCTCTATTATTAATGGAAAGTTACACACTTTCTGAACTTTTTGGCAGCCAATTTTACTGCTAGCTGATGTTAGATTCAAAACTCAGTTAGAGATAAATCTCCATGAATGGACAACAGTGTTATAACTTAAGTCACATTGGTATTTATACTAGATAAAAAATGATTTCAATAACATTACTGATTCTGGTGAGAGGTTTCTAAAGATTGACAAAAGGATATCACTCCTCATATAAAACTTCTTTTCTGATAATTTTTAAATTTAAGGTTGCACAGCAATAAAGATGATAGAAAAGAACAATAAAAGTTACCATGTGAGCTACCTTGCAAACACAGTGGTATTTGTGGCTGTTGCCTCTCTAGGCTCAATAAATAACATTTGCAACCACAGGTGGTAAAATAAATTGTGACACAGAATCCTAAAGATTGACTAAGGTGATTGTACCATGGAACTATAGCTCCCATTCTTCCTCATTTTGAGGGCAGAGAAAAGGAACCACAAAATCAGCTATGTTTGCAAGCCAAATGTTAGTGGATAGATGCAATTAACCTAACACCTATAGCTTCTAACTGCCTCATGTTATATCATTCACATAATGCACAAGGTTTTTAATGTATCAAAGAAAAAAAAACCTTGTTAAGATTTGCTTACAATAGTCCTCCAGTAATCTTTTTTGATTATTTTCCTAACATTTTGTTTATGAAAGTCCTTAAAAATGTAAAGATTGAATCATAAAATTCCTATAATTAATAAATCCTTGACATTGGGAAGACTGTGAATAATTGACTTTGTAGGGGCTGCTCTTTTTTAAAGTGTTATTTGGTAGGAATTACAGTCGCACAATGAACTGTTATATTGCCATACAGAATTGTAAATAGATTTGACTGGAATGGTTTCATATGTCAACATTATTAAAATGTTACTAAAGGCAAGATTAAAAATGTTGTTGAGGTACCAACTTTTTTGTTCGTAAAGAAGCACCATACCATGCTCCTGGCTCATACTTGGAACTGATCTTTTCTGGATCCTTAAATTTGTGACCTAAAATAATGTGAACATAGCTCTCTTCAGTAAAGTAAAGTCTGTTTTATTTAGTGTTACCATGACACAAAATTGTTCTGATAATTAATGTGTGTGAAGAAATCAAGAGTTTGGACAAACTTTATCAAAGAAATTGAACAGGAATTCTGGTAATTGTCTCCAAAGTTCTTAAAATAATGCGGGGTTGGGTTTGTGTTTTAAATGACAAATAAATTACTCAGTTCTCAAACAAAAGAGAGGGCCAATCTTAGCCAACCATAGGCTTAAACAACAATATAGTGAAATTTTTCTTTTTCAAAGTGATGCAAATTTTTCTTACTGCTAGTCCAAAAGGAATGATAACAAAAGTTACGCAGGATAACCATTAACTGCAAAGTGATGGACTTAGACCACAAAGATATACTGTTGCATGCGTCCTAAAAATTTAGCTGATATGTGCATGGCATTTTTTTGTCTCCATGACACAGTTCAAATATTTTCAAGATAACTTTTTACCTCTTGCTTGAAAAGTTATTTTTATTATTGGGATTAAAGATGATCCACAACTTACAACCTCGTGAAGGTTCTAGTCCTCACAAACCGTTTTTTAATTGTTATTCTTTTTTAAAAAGAATTAAAAGTAGACACATTTTTCTCAACCTGCATGTACATCTAAAATTACAAAAAGTATATTCTGCTTTGTACTAAAATATAGTTTTCAAGTCTTAAGGGCAAAATATAATACTCATCTAAGTTAGAACCCAAATTCCCAAAATATTAAATCAAGCATTCCAATATAATTAAAAACTAAAATATGAAACTCACAGAACAACAGAATATTGCAATAAAAGTGGAAATGTAAAACCTCCTATAGGAGCAAGAATTTCTACTGACACACTTTATTGCATCTAATCAAAAGATTTTGTGAGCTTACCTTCTGTAACAAGATACTGAACCACACTTGCCATGAGTTTACAGTGTTCCAGACCCGCTGGACTGTTGTTATTAGCATCGATTCTACAATCTGAGATCAACGTAAAGGAAACTTGGCCAAATAATGTAATTTCAGAGCTGATCAAATTATGGCTTTCTTATAGACTGAGAGCATTTCAATTAATCAGAGCAGTATAGAAAGTTAAAATTCAAAGCAAGTTGAAATTGAGTGCAGAATGTTGAAACAAAATGTAAATCAGTATCAAGAATTTACATGATTTCTCATTTTCAGCCTTTCATTTTACCTTGTCTTAAGATAATTAACTTTTGCTAATTTATTCCAAATTGCATAAAATAATCAATTACCCATGCAAATGTTTGACAAAAAACTATGTCTTTGCACAGTTTCATTTGACCTAGGAAAACAGCCATTTAAGCTTGATATCAATTTTTTGACACCAGTTGAAATGCAGATTAAAACAAACACTGAAAATATCCAACTTTAAGTGATTAAGGGAATACCAGCTTGAAAGCATTCCTGTGTAAATGCTACAACACTTTGAATGATTAATTGTCTTAATGAGTCACAATGACTCCTTGTAGTAGAGGGCTTGACCTTCCTTATTATTCCCTTAAGATAACAAGCCTTCTTTGTTTTAGTCATTTATAAGACAGTTTTCCATTTAGCTTATGTTGCCTGCTGTCTTTAGTTAAAGCTGATTGATAATTACTGTTTCGCCCTTCCTAATTCCTTTTTTTACATACATGGATCTCAGAAGGGTCAACTCCAAAGGTTCACTAGGCTGCATTTATCCTGTAATTACGCCCTTCATTAAAATCACTCTGAATAAAATAAAGTAGGATTTTTAAGATGGCCTCCTTTGCTTATAATAAAAAACTTAAAAGATTACTGTCAAACCACCACCACTCCTTTGAACAGCTGTTGGGGCAAAGGCTGCCTTGTCCTAGGCATGAAGAGAGGGATTGATAATTTGGAACTTTTCACTTTATTCCCCCCTCCCCCCCCCCTCTTTTTGGTTCATGGAAAAATATCATAATGACAAATAAGGTTATAACAAAAACACACTGGGTTAAATGTAAGATAAGGATACGTGAGGCCACTTCCTCAAGGCTTTTATAGTCTGAATCATGCTTCAGTGCCTTTCTGACTTCCTTCCTAAGATCATAAAAGCTGTAGAAATGTTGAGACAATTTGGTTTTCTTTCTACTAGCTTCCAAATGGAGGTAATGTCTTAATGGAAATTGTCCATCTGTCACAAGATTCCATCTTTCCCCAGAACATGTCACTGTCTTCTCAACAAAGTTGTCAAACTATAGAAAAACAAAATGAATTTTTTTTTTCAACATGTGAAGAAGGTTGAAGCCTCATAATTTATTGTATTGTGGTCTGCCGATGTACTTGGTTGTGGCTTTGTATTTAGATCTACATTTGGGAGCTTTCTTTGTGGGGTTTTGATATCCATAAGAAAATTTACCAGTTTGATTAACTCTTACTCTTTTCTTTTGATTCAATTTTGTAAGTAAAACTATGAGTTATTGCAAGTTCATATAGACTTTAGATCAAATAATGCACATGGCTAAGCAAGTCATCTATGTTCTGGACCAATGTCAAAAGGATCCTACAAAAGATCAATGTTATCATCCCTTTCTATTTCAGATAACTCCTGAGGAAAACACAATGAACAATAAATTCAAGCCTATAATTGTGTTCAAAACCTTTACAGTTTTATTCTATGTCAGAGGTCTGTCTGAGCAACCTTATGGTTGCCAACAACACACACTGCTGTTTACAACTTGGGGACCACAATAAGATCACAGTTAAAATCCAAAAGATGCTAGTGACTTGGTTAACCTAGATTGTGCAATTAATAAATTTGTGAGCCTGGTAAAGGTGACATTGGTAATACCACAAGATTTACATGGACTCATGATCAAATCAGAGAGGAAGACTGGGGTATCAGATCTGCCTAAAGCTTACCCACTTCAGAGCATGCTCATTACACAGGATTCCTCCCTTTTTGGAATGAAGTGAAGTTTATTGAATGCAATCCTCACAACAAAACAGACTGGGTCAAAGAAACTATTCACCATAGGCTTTTCCCTAACAACATCATCAAAGACAGTGGTGCTGAAATTTCTTAATAATTGTAGCCACGAGCAGGAAACATTTGAACAAAAGATCACAAAGTGAACAGCTCCCTAAACCATCCCAAATCAAAATGCTCCAATTAGAACTGTGGAAAGGGAACAGCTTTCTGAAACAGTCTGGATTAAAATGCCCCAAACACAGCTGTAAAAAAGAAACAAATTGCACCACAGTATCCTTTTGAACAAGGAGCCAATGGAAAACCAAGCAACAAGGAGTCTTCATTTGAACATAAAAATTTACATCACCAGCAATCACATTGTTACACAAACTACAATAGTTCATTATGAGTGGACTTCAATAAGGTGAGAACTATAACCTCTTTCTGGATTTTTTTTTTTTTTTAGATATTCACATATTTCAAATATTATGCGAAGATTACTATGGTGATAATTTAAGAAGGAATATGGCAGCAACTTTAGCTGGTCAGCCAAGACAAGAGAATTTCATTTGCAATGAATACTAGACAACAAAATGTGGATAGAGATGTTGTAAATGGACCCAAAAGAGATACTAGTCTGCATTTAAATGCATTTGTGAAACAAACTGGGCCTTCAACTATTCAGAGGTGTAAAATTATTTCCACAGACGAGGTGTCTACATATTATGGAAATAAGCCAAGGCTTTTCATTTACAGCTGACTATCATTCATTTGGTAAAGGATATCACTATCAGAGTTTTCAATCATTAACAGAAGAAACGTTTTGCAGATGTCAAAATATAGAAATGTAAAGCAATAAAAAATAGATAAAGTAAAACAATTTCCTAAAAATTAATTATAAATTAGGTCTTATAGCAATAAAATTTAGGTTTAGTCATTCTGAGAAGATAAAACCTGTGCCAAATTAGAATGAGCTGGTGAAAATTAATCACATCACACAAAGTTCTTCAGCATATTTTGGGACAAAAGAAACACAACGAAGAAACACTGATATATCAACACAAGCAACCAATAGCCTCTTCTCCCTGACAAGACTAGCTGCCAATCACTCCATGTTGACATATTTTAAGGGGTTTCCTGTTAGGCACAATTGCAGTCACAAAACAATGGCGGGACAAAGAAATTTCACGCAGTGCGCTATTTACAGAAGAACCTGGATGTCCGCACATTCTTGTTGTTCTTTAAAGAATACCAAAGGGAAATAGAAGTGTCTAGGTTTTGTTCACAAAACAATACAGCCGCCCCTTCAAGCATTTGAGATCACTAATGTTTCGGTCCGATGCAAATTTTTTAGCACGCGGCAACCAAGCGATTAAAAAATCCTCATAGATAACTTGATTGAATTTTCCTAACGAGAATTTAGTCAATTAAGACTTAACGTAAGCACACGCGTGCGAGAGGAAAGTGTTGTTTTGGGCTAATAGGCGGACGGGCATTTACGTGACACTCCAGAAACAATCAGTTAAGACTTGAGATTTATTTTGGGACGAGATTAGACGCGATCGCGAGGGAAACACATGATATCGAACGATCGGTGGAGGTGTTCTTCAGTTCTTGACCCGATGCGAATCTTCAGTTTTTAACCTTGGGAACCATTTCTATCCAACCTTGTGAGCACTTTTAAATCTTGGGTTTCCCTACATTTCCGGGGAAACGACAAAAAAATCATCCAAACACGAATTTGTACGAGCAAATATTTCATTGGCCCAAAGAGAGACCTGTATTAACACTTTCTTTCTAAACTGCCGATAAGGATCATGAATATTGTATACGAAAGCGGTAGAGAAAATAATATCTCTTGCGTAGGGGGGTTTTAGAGAGAGAATGTAAAATAAAAACCGAGATTTATAACAAACAGACGCCTGGCGACTCGGAAACTATGGGAATATGCATGGCCACACAAGTATACGAAAGTTCAACAAAAGACCAGATAAGAATATTTACAAAATTTTTTGGAATATCCGATACACACAGTGTTGTCTTGGGCGAGAGAAAGTAGGCCCCTTACGTACATCACTTGCGTCGCATTCCCACTTGCCCTAGTGCCGCAACCAACGATACAATCTCTGATCTTGGACATATTTACTTCGCAAAAACCTCAAGAATAAAAGCTTGTTAGAATTAACTGTTTGCCTTTTTAATATTTCATTTCAGCGCGGTTATATAGATATTTTATTTCTACTTCTTTCGAGAATTAAATTTCGAACGGCACCGTCTTGAATTAAACTCGCGGCCAATTCCTGTCGTGTGACCCGTCTCCCCTGTTTACCAGGGAGATCACATTTGAAATGCCGAATGTACAAAAAGCATGTATTCTCCTACCCCGTCGAGCGATCAAAACATAAATTTGGTGAAACTTCTTCGGCCTTTGCTGGTTGTCATTGTGTCTATGTGATTGAGGACTGTTCAAGCGATCACAACACGCCAATGAAACATGTATGAATTTTACATGACATATACGTCTTGAAAATTCGCCTCCTCTGTTCCTCAGCCATAAAGCGCTCTTCCGAAGACGGGATAACGTCAGCAGCAATAGAGAACGGAGTATTTTAACATCGACATTTTTCGTGTCTTGTTGTTGATCGAACAAAGGGTGAACGGAAATGATGGATTAAATACACACTACTGGTAACGTTACCTTTTCTAACGCGTCCCCGAGCTGTTGAGCTTCACTGGTCACAAGCGATTTGTTGGTGGGTTGTTTTAACGCTTCGTTCGCTCCAGACAGGCCCGATTTCACAACACATCTATGCACGGAACCAGGCTAATTCGGCATAAATGAACACAGCGTTAGGATAAAAATCAACAATATATTGTTCCAACTCCGTATCGCCCCCAGAGCCCTTGAGAAAATTTTTCTCGCGTCCGACAAGGGAAACCCCAACGTAGCTTACACAATCCATAACAAGTTACCGCAAGAAAATTTTTTTTACCTGATTGGATTTCACGTCGACGACAACCCACGAAATCTCTGAGATGGTTTCCTCCTCGGCGTCCGATTCCCCTGACGGCAATCTTGTGACAGTGCAGTGAAAACACACCAAATGCTCGGGAGAGCCCATGTTTTCCCTTGCATAGGGAACGAATCAATGAAATGTTGTTCTTGAGTAAGTGTGAGTGGGAGCAGAAAACCAGCCGGGTCTAGTCACATGTCACTAAAGATACCGGCAAATACTGGTAGCTGATTGGCTGAAAGAAGAAACGGGGGCTGGCCCACATGCCACGTGGCTTTGGAATAATTACCACGCTTGAGTGAATTCTGACTAAAACAGTTTTCTCGCTAGAGACAAGTTTTAACCCGGGCAACGAAGTTACCCTCTCCGCTATTTGAGAATAAACAACGTTGGCGCGTCTACGAAAAGAACGCTTAATGACGAGCTCGAGCTGTTTTCTCACAAACGACGCTTTTAAATTTTAATTGGCCTTTCTGGCACTGATGATGTTAGTAAAATTTGACAGATAGGAGAAGGGCGAGTGTCTCTGTTTATCACATCATTTACCTGAACTGGCCTAAAACTGGTCCGATGCCAGAATAGGCACATATCCACCTTAATCTTGCATAAATACAACCACGGTTTTTTTTAAAAACACGTACAACAGTCACTTGTGCTCTTTTTCTATCGCATTCTCACCTTGAAATTTCTAACCAGGCATGACTATTACTCTTAATTTCTGTTTGCCTTAGTTGCTCTAAAATCGCAGAGGACGTGTTTCGTGCCCAGAGTAAATTGCCGTTGCTAAAGAATTCGCCAGTGGTACAGTCCTTCCTCTTATTGTTGTTTTGTAATGCTTTTGTCCACAGTTTTTCGAGAAGATTAAGTGCAATGGTAGGTAACACCTGTTATCACAGGTTTTAAGAACGTTACTTGATAAATAAGCGAAAAACCCAAAATTTCTGTCATAACACTTGCAGCGACCAGGAATTGGGAATGAATATTGATTCGAATACAACATCTCTTCAAGCGCAAGGCGAGACACGCTGCGTTGGTGATTTGTAAGGAAAGTAAGTGAAATAAACTAATACTTGAAGAGCTATTTCCGATCGGGAAAATAAATTGAAACGGTACTTTCTAGAAAAGCTTTCTTTGTAAGCCGAAGCATAACTTCGCGTCATTGGCCCAATACTCGAACATTTTGACCAACTACAACGCATGTAGTACAACCCAAGGTGAAACATAAACACGAAACTCACGGATTTCACATTATCAGGACTCAAGATCTAGCAGAAAGCCGGTACGATGATACCTTGAAAGCTTTTCATTCAATAATCCTTCTAAACAAAAAAAGCGCGCAAATATAGATCCTTAATGAAGGAAACATTCCCTGAATTCACGCGAACTTTATGGCTGCTATATTAGCTTTACGAGAAAATTTCCATAAAATTTCACGCACGCAATCTCTCCAACCCTTAACACGCACTTCCGAGTTACGGGCGAAATATAGCAATATTCAAGAAATACACTGATTAATTACAATTTCAAAACTAACTTCTCACCACTGATGACGAACGGAAATAACTAGCTGCCGGAATTGTCTTCATCTGGATCATCGTATTATTTTTCTTGTAAGATTAAATACTACAGTTTCTGATATTCCCCGCGATGAGGGTGTTTACGATCTCTAAATTCCCCCTTGAAACAACAACGATATTCAATAGTGCTTTTAAAGATTAAATTATTAGAAAGGCACTTTAAGCTGTGGTGCGATACATCAGTGTACACCGATATTACATCTCAGTACAGCTCTGATCGAGGTTAAAACCCTCCAAATCAACTCTACTTCGAAGATTCGGTTTTTTCGCGAAAACAAAACCGAAAGTTCAGTGTCTTAAAACTCCCACGCCAATTTACATGCGAGATGCCTTAAAGGACAAGAAAAACTTATGAACATTCATTAAACCAGACAAGACTTGGGCATAAAAAATCAAACTGAATGAACTATTTGATCGAATATCCTCTTAAAAATTTGCGACAATAGAACCCTGTTAAGAATTCTTCTTTGAATATAGTTTTCTGGAGCGCTAAAAAATTCGGAGATATCAACTAAATCTTTCTTTTACCCTTAAACGAATAACCAATGCAGAATGTTTCACAAGCAAGTTCGTAACCTCGAGTTACTATTAGCTCAATAAATCCGCCTGTAAAGCTAAACAAATATGAGAAGTGAGTTGTGATTCGTATGAAATAATTCTTTTTTACATCTACCACAGCCTTTATAGAACGCGCCGCAAAAAAAAAAAGACTTTTTGCACTTTTAGTCAAGGACGTTTGATATAAAAAAAAAACTGCTAAAAAGGAGTACACGAAATAATTATTTATGTTTCACACGTGAGCTGTCGATACAAGCGATGGGAGTCTTAGGAGACTACTCAAAAAACAAAGAAGATTCATTAGAAACTTTTCTTTTCTACGCTAACGACCAGGGAACAGAATGTCAACTAAGGTTAATTTCAAAAGGAATTGCAAAAAAAGACCCTCCTTATTATGATTAAGAACCCATTTAACTCCTATGAGCTTCAGAAATTAGGACCAAACACTACGATTAAGAAGGAAATATAAATCTTATGTGACAGTACTGCCTTCCTGTAGTACGACATAAAATCAGTTAGCGTGGCTGAGAAGAAAAAAAAAACAGTGGTATACTGCACACTGTGTGCTTTGGAGACAGATAACTTTGGCCTGGCTGGAAACTAAAGATGCGAAGATTATTTGCAAGAAGTTAACAATAGCGCGGATTTTTCCTTGCGAGATCGGGTCGTTAGGGATTTAACTTCCTTCAGGAACACAGCTCTTGAATAAATTAAGTGCTCTGTTTACCTACGGGGGAAAAAACAAAACCGGTTTGTTCTGAGGTGACACGCAACAGTTCAAAGGAAAATAGTGAGTACTTAAGAGAACACTTTCAAAGGAAGGCCGAATGTCACCGACTTTACTCGATAAACACTAACTTCGGGCTACTTTTCGGACACTGACATTTTAAACTTTGTTCAGATTTTGCCTGTCTCTAAACATGTTTTCATTATTGTTTTATGCAGCTACCACACAAAACATGTATAGGTGAGCGCTCACTATTTTAGCAACAACTCACTAGCAACTTACATAACTGGAAACGATTTTTTTTTTCTGTTGCCCAAGTCGGTTCATTCATTCTCAGAATGCAGTAAATTCACTTGGTTACTCCAAGTTCTTCTGTTTCCAAGGTAGTATGCTAGGCGAGAGATCGATAGTTTCTTGTCGAAACTATCGATCTATCACCCACGCGTAGCTTCCAACTAATTATACAAAACCTAATTTTCATCGGCAGCACTTTACGCTCTTTAATCCGGCGCGGAGGCGGTGGGAAAAAAAAGGGAATGGAGTCTTCCTTTACGAGAATGACGACGCGTTGCCATTGCCGTAAGAATTATTGTTCGGAAAGTTTCGTGGAATTCCCGATATTTGAACATAAAGCGACATATCCTGAGCATTTCAAGAAGAATTGACGAGGGTTCCTCCCCTCAAAACGAATTCCTCACGAAACACATGACATATACACCCGTGGTATAAATGCTTGTGATATCAACAACTGAAACGAAACTAAACTGGACTTCGTCTTCCACCGAAAAAACTACATAAGTTAAATAAAAAAAGAGACTATCACACATCGTCTGTCTTAATGAAAACAAACCAAGTCATTCACATTTTTGCATTGAAATCCAGAGGAAATAAAACGAGTGATATCAATTTCAACGACATTCTTAGTAAAATTCTAACAGAGTTTCATGTTTCACAAATGATAAACGAGATCTACCTGAAAGGAAAATGCCCTATAAAGGCGAACTACAAAACAACATGCGCGATGTTGTGGTTGTTGTTTCAACTTTGGTATCTTTTCTGTGTTGAAAAAATGTTTCCTCGGAGAGTTGCGACTGAACTGCGCCCTATTTTTCGGTTTTTTTGAGGGGGAAAAAAAAAAAAAAACTGAGCGGGTCGACCTCGAGAAGTGCAGGAGACAAGCTGTGCTAATTATAACCTCCTCGTATACAAGACTTCGCATGACACAATGAACACACTTGAATACACTGAACGTACCTGGCATTTCAAAGTATTAAAGTCACGCGGAAAGACGAACTGAAAATAACGCTTCCATTTACTTTACTGGTTGAGTGGGCTGGTGGGGTGGCGAAAAGTGTGCTGAACTTCCCCTCCCCTCCCCACTAACACACATTTGGCATGAAAGGGACAAAGGAATAACGTAGATCTTCATGTGTAATACACGGTCTATACACGATCTACACACATGTACTTGGCTACTGAAAAGGTTGTCTCTAAAAATCACACGAAAAATGTCCTCCTAAGGTATCAAGCTCATCTAAAACCATTTTAGGCAAATACCCTTGACTCGTTTAAATACAGACGCAAATAAGTATCTGTACCACCTTAGGGAAGCAACTTGGTCGCCCACAAGAATCAAACTTTATGTCAAGTCTCGAAAAAAGAATGTTTTTTTGTCGTCTCTCTTTGCACGCAGCGCACTTGGTCTTGTGATCCTGATAGTATGCAAGACGTGTGCCAAACATGACCAAAGAGCATGGGCAAACGCCCCACGCGTCTGGTCTCACGGGCGCGCGCCATCGTTAGGTTATGAAAAGTTATTGCTTCGCCTCCTGTTGCGAAGATTTTACGGCTACATATTTTCTTCAATTCTTTTAAATTCTTTCTGTGAAATTGAAATCTCCTTGAGACATGTTTTGAAATAATTAGTTTTTAATTTTGACTCTTTCACCTTTGAAAGCGACATCATAAATATGTAATTAGACAAACTCGATAATTTTGTCCTCAGCTCCAGATGATGGCCAAAAGTATGGTTAAGTGGAAACTGTTAAAGTTTCCACCTTTTCCGTGGGCGGAACAATGGCAAGAACTGATTGAAAATGTCCACGAGTCTACAAGTTAACAAGATTGGTACAAAAATAGCAAACAACTGCTGCAATCTATAGGTTAAATTAAAAGAAAAACATTAAACTGTTTGGCCGAGAACAAAGGTTGCGCCTCGTTACAAAAAAGTTTGTTTAAGAATGTAAATTTTTAAATGAAGTTTTTTCGTTGTTTATGTTCAGAGCAATTCATATAATAAAGCTATGGACTGAGTGTTTTTATTTATTGTCTGTATTTTTCATGAATTTTCGAGAGAAATGGTAATGATATATACACGACCATTTTTCAAAATTCTTTCAATTTGACCCCTGTGGCATGTGATCCTAAGCGCTCAAAAAGTCAAGGCTAGAAAAAGATTACCATTAATAAAAACAAACGATAGGAAAATAGAAATTCGTAAAGAAATTTCGGAGATTAAAGGGAGGATTTAGAAAGGTAACAAAGGAAAGTAAATAAAATCATAAGAGGAGTCGAAAAAGGAGAATTATCTTCATCCTTTGCGACAAACGGAGAAAAAATCCGCCGGATGGAAGTTTACATATGTCAGTGTTGACTCGATTCAACCAGTGTGTTCCTGAGAATGGTAACAAATGAATAAACATATAGCGAGATTTTAATGGCAGAAAGTGACGGATGAAAAGTTAACTCGTCGAGTTTTGACAGTGTAAACGGTTCACCTGACAGTCGGAGCAAGTGAACAAAGTGTCGAAATGATTTCTGTGAAAAGGGCTATTCTGTAAGAATTGATCTGAGTCCAATTCAATGTTTCGTTCTTATTCTTGAAATAACTCTTGCAATATGTAGGAGAGATGGAACTTGACTATTTCAGTAAGAAGGAAAAACGAAGTTCACAACTTAAAAAAAAAAAAAAAAAAAAAAAAATGGATCAAAACAGCGTGGGCAATGCACGCCGTGATACCTTGTCGTCACGAAGTTTGTATTTTTGGCATACAATGCAACTCAGTCAAACAAAAAAACCAAAATGCATTTGAAAATGGTGCGTTTTTTCCTCATTGTTTCAAAAGTGCGTCACTTCTCCTCGGTTGACGACATTCGGTTTTCTTTGTGAAACAGTAGGTGAATAAATATTTTTATTTTGACCCAGTCAGAGTCATTTATAATAAAAAAAACGTTTCACGATATAAATTGACGCGAAGATTGGCATGGTAAAATATAAGCTTAACGCGAACGAAAACTTATTTCCAATTGTAGTTGTCACGCATTCGCTTTATGTTAGGATCAAGCACTTTCTACAGCATGTACTCAATAAAGGTGAAAAACAAATTTTTACTCGAAAGTTAAAGACTAGAAAAGAAAATTATATTAAGAAACGATAAAAGACGATGAATGCAATTTACCCTTGATTGTGAAAGAAAGGAAAATTTCCTTCAACACACTTGTCACGAGCATGGCACAAAGAGAAACAAATCTGAGTTAATTTTGTTCGAGATCATATTGTTTCTGGGCAACAGTAAGGATTCGTAGTAATCGACTCGTTTCTAGTGCTCCGCGTGCCACGCGCGACACGCGACACGCGCGAATAGGCGCCAGAATGCACGCACAAAGCTCCCAGATCCGAAGTCACTCGCGAGGTCAACCGCTACACTTTCAAACACTTAACGCATTTATTTACAACAACTAGTATAGTTACAACTCTCGACCAAAACGTAGGTCCAGCTTCGCCGATTCCTCTAGAAAACTACTTCATTTGATTTTCCTTTTCATACATTTAACTTTGAGACAATTTAAAAGCCTTTAAACACCCGATTCTAACATTAGTTTCACGAAACGAACGATAAGAGAATATTTTAGGCAAGTCAAGATATCTGTCGACGATGTTGTAAAACCCTTAAATTTTTTAGCGCGACGGCTAAAACAACATGTTGTAGGACAAGAAGAATCTTTCTGGTACCTTACAGTTGACCGTCCCAGGTGTTATAATTTCAAAGACAAAGTGAATAAAAAAAAACTATAACCAATAAAATAATGTTGTATAACAGTTTCTCCTTATGTATTCCGTCACATAGTACAACACGACAGATGTAACTGTGGCAGCCTAGTTTTTAATCCAGTTCGTTTAATGAGAGTTTCTCATTAAAATGCTAATGAGTCCGATCATAGTCTCGCAAACGTTCAATCACGAGTGCTTCTGTCTAATCAAATAAAATTCTACAAGAAACTGAGTCATTAGTTAAGGTTCGACGTTGCAAATAACGACAAACTAATACTTAATGCGATGATAACATCTCGTTCGGGCACCATGTTGGTTACCGACCGTAAACCCGAGCGAACCCGACATCGCTCCGGGTGCTGTGCCGAAAGTCCTTGGAAGACTCCTGCAGGGGGCACCCGCTCTGTCCAACATGTCGCCCGAACAAAGCGCTTGTCATTTCATAGACTTTTCTTAGCCGAACACTCCATGGAGGTAAAAACCTGACCAACGTCTCTTGCGTCCCATTGACACCAAGGTAATGGATATAAAATAAATTTCCATCATGGTCTTAAATTATTTTTCATACCTTGTGCATTCCTGTGCCCAAACCTCGACTACGCCCGCAATAGAAATGTGTCAAAACTGCGTACAAACCGTGTTAAATAAGTCCCAAAGCTTTCAGCGCTATGTTGGCCGCAGTCTGCTCTGAGCCTTTCTTAGTGTTACAGCCGTTACTGGAAAACGATCGTCCAGCGACATGAACCGTACAAGTAAAGACGCCATTTTCCCTTTGACAGGAGTAAACAGGTAGTTCTATCTTGGACTTCTGGCAGTATTCTTGCAGTTTGTTTTTGTGCGACGTGAAAGTAATGGTTGGTTTGGCTACGTCTGCATTAAGAGTCTCTGAGGCTGTAGGGTCGGAATTGTTCTGGTCTGTAGGTACGAAAGGGTTGGGCGCTGTGGATGTAGAGATCGGTTGCACTACTGCTGCGTTTACTGAAAATCGAAAAGGCAAAGAAATGTTAAGAGGAAAACTACTGTGGTGAAAATGCAAGACTTTATACTTGGACGTATGAGTGGAATAGAGCAGAATCAAGAATAACACGGAGAGTTGGGTAGTGGTGATTTTTCGTTGAAAAAGAAAAAAAAAACGCGAAGGACAAAACTCAACGAATAACACGCCTTCAAATGGTTTAATTTGTGGCTCTGTTTCTTGTTTCGCAGTCCATTTGCTATGTGTACGGAGGATTAACACGTAAAGCTACATTCAGTTCTCAGTGCCGATTTTTTTTATTTGGATGAACCAAAGTGGTTTGTCCCCACTGGCTCACGAATTTCGATCAGATATGTCAGCTCCGATGGCTGAGATTTCCGAGGTGATCGGGTTGTCAGTTGAGGATGGTTGTTTTTCACTGGAGATTAAACTTGAGATCAAAGCCAAGCAGATCTTGCCATGACTTCATGTACTGCGCATGCTTGTTGTAAGGCGTCTAAACCACTCGTTAAAATCGGTCAACTAGTGTTAAAATAATAATAATAATAATAATAATAATAATAATAATAATAATAATAATAATAATAATAATAATAATAACAACAACAATAATAGTAATAACAAGGACAGCATCAATTTTAATAATAACAAGATCATTAATAAAAACAATTATAATAAAGAAAAAATCATAAGTAGCCACTTTTAATGCTTTTGGCACTTAAAAAGCGATAGGGCAAAGAGCCTTAAAACCGCATGAAATTGGACCTTGGTGCAACCGGAAAATTACCTCGTCTTGAGGTCCAAATTGGATTAACTATTTTCGTTGCAACAGGTGTTTCGACAATGAACACCGTAAGAAACGACTCAGAGATTGTTTCAAAGTTACGACACAAATATGAGAGATCGAAAAATTTCCGTCAGACCACCTTCTTTTATGCGTCAATTTAGGATAAAAATCAAGAAAATCTTAAAATAACTCTGCAAGAGCCAATAATCCGCGCTTTTTAAGCTGGAATATAACAAGTTGTGCTCGGAAATTGGGGTTGAGATTCCTGTGAGTATGCGTTTGTTGGGTTGGGTACCCTGCTCATATCCCATAATAGACCTTGTCAGCAATAATGAACGACTGCAACTTAACCAGGGCAAATAATTTTGCTTCAATTTTCCAATTGACTCTGGATCGGAAATTACAAACGCCCCTTGATTAACAAGAACATCCGGCTATTAGCGTAAAAACGTGATATTTTTGCGACCAATACCGGAAATTCCAAATCCACATAATGGCAGTTGAATTAGTACATCTCATTAACGTCTACTTCATCCATCAGACAGACATAAGAGACGCGCGAAAAGTAGAGAAGGTCAAATGTTAATGTCTAGAAACTAATGTAAAGGGCTCGTACCGAGGCTTTCGTACTGCAAAACTAACAACTTTAAGTAGATATTCCAAGATATGCTCTCCTGGATTGAAGATAAGAGTGGATTAAAATGTGCTGTTGCAAATGAGCACCGCAAGGTAACCCGACACCTCGCAGTCGGAAGCGTGTCATTGAAGTAGCCATGGATCGGACAAATGAAAGCTTCCTTTGTTAAAACACTTCTTAAAACAACTGAATACGTTGGCAATACAATTATGAACTCTGTACCCACGGATAAATCTCAAACAAGGTAAAATTTAACTGGAGTATCTTGCTACAAAGTTTGCTTGATAGTAACTTTGATTTGTGGGTGTTTAACGCTTCCGTCTCAAATAAGATAAATCGTCGCGAACCCTGCTTAGGTCAGACAAGGTTTTAGACAATAAGTATTATGGCCACGCGATAAGCTGAAGAAGCCTGTCTGGGGGTCAAGTTTACTTGCACCTTTACAATTGTCTGACAAAGATAAGAATCTAAATCTAGGCTGTGCAAAAAATTGGCTATGGTCCTCGATTTATGTCGCAAATCTCCGTATTCTGAAATACCGTTTGGAATTACAAGTTAATAAACAAGGTTGGAAGGATTAAGAAGATACGCCACACCAGGTAAGAAAAACTTTGAACACAACAAAACGACTTCAGGGATGATAAATGAACTATAAGTCTCAATTTCATCTTTCAAACCTTCCGTATTACCTCGGTTCAATTTCTTTTCTTAGACATTTCAAGATAGCAGCATTTTCTATTTCCAGCAATTCACGCTTTTTGAAAAAATGTGTTACTACTGTTGTCTGGGATTAACTCCTGACTTCGACACAACATTTGTCAATTCACATACAAACGAAAGGCACTCAACACCGGCATTTAATTACTGTTGAGGCATTGCTTTCACGTCTAGGAGGTATTTAAGGTGAGGGGGGATCAGATTAAGGCGAGCTCAAATCGTTTTGATACAAACTTGATTAACCAGTCATCGAAGAAATTGCTAAAATGTCACTCTTGACAATACACGCCCACTGGTTGCAAGTCACGTGCGAAGATATACCGCTGAACTCAGCGGGGTGAAGCGAATGAACAACAAGTCCACCTGCCTCCTGCGAGCAAGGAGAGCATTGCATTTGTTTAATTATCAAGATACGCGCCCTACCTTTCCACTCAATCAAATCTTCTCTTGCAAGCGATGGAGAGCATTGCATCTGCCTAATTGTCTAGACACGCGCCCTACGTCTCCACTCAATCAAATCTCCTCATAAAAGCGAAGGAAAGCATCGCTTTTGTCTCGTTGTCTAGACACACACCCTACGTCTCCACTCGATCAAATTTCCTCATGCAAGCGAAGGAGAGCATTGCATTTGTCTCATTGTCAAGACACGCGCAATACGTTTCCACTCGTTCGCAGTGACATAACAGCGAAGACCTGAAGGTGAGAATAAATGTCGTCACTTGCACCAGGTGGCCCATTGTGCGGGGTTATAGCAAGATTTATGCCACTCCCCTTGTAATGAGAAGTCTGATGCAGGTTACCCCGAAGCATTCCGACAGGTAACTTTCACAGTTTGCCGGTATCCATGTATATATGGAATGGGATACCATGAAGACAAAGTACCTGGCCCATAACACTACGCTATAGCCTTGGGCAATGGGGAGTGGACGCAAAATGTTTTCCTAAGGCTGAACGGAAAGAGGCCATGATGCATAGACACGTGACAGACGTGACGGACGTGACAGAGACAACACCACGTGTAGAGCACACTGAGGAGACGCGCAACAGAGACGTGAGGCGGGACATATGACAGGGATGAAACAGTCACATTTACAAACTACTGGGAAAAGGTTAGAAAACAATTTTGGTTACCAGTCGAAGATCAATATGGCTTGGTCCCAATTTCTCACGTCGCTGGGACAAGATTTCATCATAATTATAACTCAAGGTAAAGGCGGCAACGGGAAAAGAGGAAAAGGACTTAAAAATACAGCGCAAGTGGAGTATGGAGACATGCAGTGCTTTTCGTAGCATGAATAGAGAAACACCATCAACAAGTCAATTTAACCCCAGGAAAATTTTGCATTTGCAAAAGAAAAAAAAAAAGAAAAACACAGCAAGACTAGAGACGTGTCGCAAGTGACTACTTTCTGTTACGTCCTTTGCATGTGTTTGACACATGAGGACACCAAGGCAACAAATGACAGGTGCGTTGGTTACGTGAGTCTCTTGTGTGCATACCACAGAAGAGCTTCGGTATGGTTTGTATAGATTCGACTTAAATTTTCCAACATGGCTAGTCGAAATCCGTGATAGTCTTCTTCATCCTTTTTGACATTTAGTTTACTCCTGCCCATATGGTATTTGCCTACTCTCGACTGCCCCTACTTTTAACATTTATTGACTCCAAATAATGGGAATTTTCAACGAACGAGGAGACCTGAGCATGCATGGTGGCAAGCTATCAAATAGCATCAATACCTGCAGCTTTTTCAGATGTACTGCAACCATGGAGTAAACATTTCTCGTGACTGTTGTTCATTGACAGCTTGTCGTCAATTACATAGAAGGATGTGATATCAAAGTTATGTAGTAACAAATCAAGCTGTGGGTCGAATTGGTTTTATGAAAATAAAAAGGTTTAAACCAGATTCCTTCACGGGAAAAAAGAACCCTCTAAAAATTTGCCTCACTCCCAACGTGAGGCTTGGTAGCTCAGTTGATTCTACCACACAACAGGTAATTGGGGGGAAGCATGGGTTTGAATCACATCAAATACTGGAATTTTTCAGGATTTCTTTCTGCAATTGTTGAAATTACAGATCACCTGTGAGAATCATTGCTTTACTTAAGAGTTTAAAACCAAGTCATACTGTTGTTTCGTAATCTAAAATCGAGGAATTCTTACTTGTAGTAGTAACTGCAGTGGTAGATGCCTCTGTAGCAATGGATTCTGACGGTTGATCCTGTCCTGAGGTGAGCTTCTTGCATTGTTCCATATAATCCTGATAACTGGGTGCCGGAGGAGGACACTGGTTCAGAAAGTGTAAAACAACTTGTGCAGCATTCTGTTCCGATTGTTTTTTTGTGGGCTGTGGTCCATTGCTTTTATAAACTTTTTTGTTGAAAACGACAGTGGTAAGGAAGCCCTTTCCGTTTTCCACTTTATCAGTGTCATAAGATGGAATTGAAAGACGAAACTTTTGGCAAAATTCATTCAGTCTGCTCTTGTAGGAAGTAGCCACAGTGGAAGTTGCCTCAAGTTTTAATCTCTTTCCAGCTGGATCAAGCACAATGCTGTTGTCTACGGCAGGCCGCTTGATGACTGCAAAGAAAGCAGACCACGCAAGATGTATTAAAATATAGGGCAGAATAATTCATGACATTTCAGATCCACCAAAACAGGCACAAGGTACTTTACACCAGCTTTGAGCCATTTTGAACCCAAAACTTCCTTATAACTACCTTTCCAGTAGAAATAATGTGAATGCAATCATTCATGTTTCTTGTTTTCCTCTTGTCTAATAGAAAATGACCATGAAAGTCTTTTAGACTAATAAAAACTAATAGATTTAATTCTTTTAACATAACTATCTATGACCCACGTCTTTCTAGCCCTGGAAAAAGATACTGAAAAATTTCATGAAACTACAGTTTTCCAAGAACCATATGAAGGATATTCATGTGGAGTGAAGAATGATTAGCCCCTCACCCCCTTACAGATAACTGTTGTAATAATAATAATAATAATAATAATAATAATAATAATAATAATAATAATAATAATAATAATTTAATAATAATAATAATAATAACAACAACAACAACAATCATTATCAAATTTTCAAACCTAGACATTGCATTAAATAATGTTCTAATTGGTTCACTCAACTCTGGTTATCAACTCATATTCTGAGTCACCCTATAAGGAAATGCATTGCTATGTTTGGAGGCTGAAAATATTCAAACATCCAAGAATGTACTAATAAAATTAAAAAAACACAAACAAACAATTACTCCATTAATGCTTTTCAGGTGCAAGATTGGTTACAGCAAACTCAGCAATATGCACCTTGTTGCCTATTTACCATCTCACATCCAACGCACACTCACAGGAAAATTGTTAATAACTACAATCCTCATGGAACTGTCAAAGGTGTTCACAGGCTGAAGCCCTCTGAGATAAGACACATATAACTGTAATTATAGCCAAAACTCAACTTAAAAAAGAAACTACATGTATACCTGCAGCAGTTTTAACATCAAACTTGACAGAGGCATCAATTAGGCCCAGAGCCATTAAAGCAGAATATGCAGCCCCTTGCTCGGCCTCCTTACGCTCTCCTTGAACACCAGTACTTTTGAAAGTACTGTTTGCAACCTCAACTTTTCCTGAGTAACCAAAGCTATTTTTCCAAGTTGTGTAGGAAGGGACTGGTAACTGCTGCTTCTGGCAACATTCTTGTAAACTGTTCTTGAATGAAATGAAGTCAGGATTCCCAGGTACTGCAGCAACAAGACAAACCCAGCAACAGGTAAATAAAAAGTGACAAGACAAGGTTAAAAAAAAGGGATAACTGGACAGGATTTTACCTAAAACCTGACCACTTATCCAGGTGGAAAAGATATACAGCTTTTTTGAGAAATGTTGTCAGAAAAAAAGGACAAAATTGCAAGCTGCAATCTCGGAAGGTAATAACAATCTGATAATAGGTGAGTTTCAACGAGTGAAATAAACAAATATTCATCAAACCCGCAATGCCTGGTCCTTTCAGAGACATTTTCTCAGATTTCCCTGAAATTCTGAGGTCAAGGAACTGTGACCTGGAAACTGCCAACAATACCTTTTGGGGTTGTCATGGGCACTTTTACCTTAAACCCTGTCAACCCTTTTCAAAACAGCTGTATTCGTTCTCATCACTATCTGCCCTCAGAGGTAGTGTTATTGTGCTCTTGTGCAATAAACTATACATGAAATTAATCTTACTAGCACTCAAGCTCACATACCTTCCCAAACATCAAGTGTATCGTCATAAGATATTCAGTTGAAAAATCAACAGAAACCATTTATAGCAGGTTGATAGCATTTTAAGAGAACTCTGCTAGTCACATTGCACAAACCAACTCATAATTAATATTTTATGACTGAAGTATTTCACTGAAAAACGTAATTCCAAGTAATGTCATGCCTTCCTCACAGATTGTGCTTTAAAAAAAAAGAGGAGGTAAGAGCACCTTCATTCAGCTGACTAGCAAGCTTCAGTGTTATCATGCCCCCAAGAGAAAAAAATTGAGTTCAAATGGAAAAGGCAAAACAGTGATCATGACTTTCTACAGGATACAAGCTTTTTCACCTTGACTTTGTACACCTTTCATTCTGAGCTGTTTGCTGGCAAAAGTGAACTATCTACTTTTAAACTCTTTCATATTCAATGAGATGTAACACTTGTATTCTGTTGGAAAGACTTGATAATTCTGTTTTAAATTCCCCACCCCAGCCAGGTAAGGTTCAAATTTCCCACCACCAGGGCACAGACAAAGGAAAAATGCCTGTGGGTTGCCTGGGGGTGGAGGGAGGGGGGGAAATTGAAGCTTCTTAATGATCAGCACATTAATTCTGTGGTGTTCTGTGTGTTTTTGCACTAATTATTGTTCAAGTACCTTTGACAACACTAGGCTGTGTCTTTTGCTTGTCCTTTGCACCATAGTTATTCACATTATTCCCTTTTCCAGTCTTTGCATCTGTATTTGTTGATTGAAAATCTTGTTTCTGTGGCAATGCTGCATTAATGTTGTTTCCAGCAGCCTCTGTTGAGGTTTGGCATTCTGTATCTAACTTCCCATTCCTGATAGCATTCAGCCATTTGGCCAATCCTTTGCTAGTATCATCTGACAGTCCTGATATATCCTCTTTACTGTCTGCATTACCATTAATATTGGAGACACATATTCCTCCTCTATATGTAAGAGTACCCCTTGCTGCTCCTCTAAATCCATTGGTTCTGCCCCTAGTCTGTCCTCGTGTGATAGGCATACCCCTTGCTGCACTTTGAGCTCCCCTAGTTGTAATGGCTGCACCCCTACCCCTTGGGGCTGGAGAAGACCCTCTTCTATTATTTACACCCCTCATCATGGCACCCTTTGCTTGATTTGTACCTCTTGTAATCATAGCTCTTCTTTTAGGAGCCTCACCCCTTCCACTGAGTGATCCTCTACCAGGAATGCCACCACGTCCAGCTCTCCTTCTTCCTCTAGGTGGTCTATTTGGAAGATAAGGAGGAGGAGGGGGAGGAGGAATATCAAAGTCATCATCAGCAAATGAAGATTGTGGAGCAGGACGAGGTGGAGAGTCACTTTTCCACGGTGGGGTTCTTTGAGGATCATCATCATTGAATGGAGGAAAGGGTGGATGATGTGGGGGCGAGTCACTTTTCCATGGGAGGGTTCTGGATGGACCATCATCAATAAATGAAGGAGGACGTGGGTCCTGAGGAGCTGACCAACCAGGTGGCGGGCAGCGTTGTGGAGGAGAGTAATCATCTGCCCATGGTGGATGTCTGGGTGGACCATCAAACTTGTCTCTTATCCAAGGAGGAGGTCTTGATAAATGTGGATCATCCCGAAATCTAGGTGGTGCCCTTCCTGAGGGAGGAGGTGGTGGGTGATCAATCCTGTCATAATATTCAGGTGGTGGTTGTGGTGAGGGAGGATGCGACCTGTTGCGTGATCCCCATTGGGGAGGACCTCCCCTTCTTCGCATTAAAGTTCCAGGATGTCAGAGGGTGTCTCTACAAGAGAAAAAAAAACAATCTAAAATTCCATAGAGGTCTTGACAGACAACAACTATTATAACAAAGACAATACACTGAATCAAAATATGGTGTGTAATTTGAATGCCATTGTTCTGGACTGACTAGCCTCTCAAACATGTGATCATCCTTTTGTGTTTCCACCTGAAGATGAAGCTAGTCACTCCAGAACAATTACAATTCAAATTAGATGCCATATTTCAATTTGGTGTATATTTGGAGAATATCTAGACAAAGTGGAGTAATTACAGATACAAATTACTAGTCATGGTAATTTTGAAATCAAAAGATATAAAATTAAATTACAAAACGTTTCCTTAGATTGTAGAACAATCTCATCCTTTTCCTTTCAGCCACATTTGAAAAGTGTGAGCTGAACAAGAGTTCCACATGGGTGTAGTGCAATATGGAACTGTTTGTATGTTTGCACAGCAAATATGAAATGAAACAGAAAAGAACTGCAGCCCAAGCTACTGGTTATATTCTTGACTGGATCATTATTATCTAATTTTTAAGATCCAGTCAAGTGGTGGAATCATTTATAAACATTTCCAAAACCTCATCAATTGCTTGTAAACAGAAGACTATTCACTCTTTTGTTTAACCTCTTACACTCTGGCGTTATTATTCATATTCACTACAAGGTTCTCTTTACATCCCCTCTGGTACTGACAGGTTGAATTCATTTGACAACCAGCAGCTCCTTAAATTGATGATCATTACCTCTGTCCTTGTGACCTTAATGTTTGATTTAATATTTGTGCTACGAGGAGAAATTAAAACCCAGCCACACCTTGGGGGTTAAAATGTCAAAAGTCTTGGAGCTTTAAATATCCTGTCATTACAAGCAACACTTTGATGTGGAAACTGTTATAAAGGTTAACATACAATAGTATACTTTTCTTCCTTTTGGATACTTGGCAAGTGGTGCAAATAGGTCTGGTTGTTATTGTCAGTACAATTTGGAACTACTAATGTGGAAGTTCTATAGCTTCAAACACACGGACAACTGGGTTTAGATCTAGACTGCAACATTTCAGAGTCTAAAATTCGAAAGAGAGATAGAAAAACGACAATTAAGGTTACCAAGCCCTTTTCTTAGCGACCAACAACACAAAACTACAAACGTTAAGCCTTAATTCCTTCCTTAATCAAACCACGTGAATGCAACAAAACTTACAGTCTGTCCACTTATACAGAAAACAACAGCGCTAAAACCACATCAGAGTAAGCTGCACAATCCAGTATATTTCTCAGAGGTCAGAGAAACGAATAACCATGTGTTGCAATGAATACAGACGCCTTTGGATTCGCTCATTTAGTTCACTTGGAAACACAAGATGGCGAACCGGAAAACGACAAGAAGTGCGCATGTGTAACAGGAGAAAAAAAGTGCCCTTTACCTCCCGACAAAGGAGGGAAATTGTTGTATCAGGACGAAATGGCGATCGTAGTTGTGGTCTAAAGCTGTAGAATCTCGAGATCTAGCTGAGTGAATTTACCGCGAGCTTGTGCCTGAAGACTCTTGTACATAGATCATAGTGCGCAAGAAGTAAAAGCTACATCTTCCTCGGAGAAATTTTAGAGGAAAGCAATCGTTACATGGTTGCTTGGTGATGTTTTGATCGCGTCCATAATTTTACCGAGCAGATCACTGCAGGAAGGTGGCTTATCAAAGCTTTGACTGCAAAGAATCTACATACGATCCGTGAAATTCCCGTGAAAGATGAAGAAGTCCTCATCAAATCTGAATGCTTCTACTCCTAGTGAGATGAGAAGCGAGACGAAAGCAAGGTTTGCAAACATAATTTATATAGTTTCACGATCTAAAGATTTGAAAAATAGATTACGCATATTAATTACAAAGTTATAAAACGGTCGCAGAGCTTGGTTCTGATTCATCCATTAATGGATAATTCCCTTTTTTTTGCGAGTCAATTATCAGAATCGTCTGGTGGTTATTCAATAAGGCAGTTGTTTTTTCATAAGGGATGGGGAGGGGGGGGGGGCGGCACTTCTCTGAGGTGGACACATCCTTGGGAAATCAAGGGTGACCAGATGGGGGAGAGAGAGAAATAGCATCCTTCCTTCAGTATGAGGCAGACCCTAAAAGGCAGAGAGCCATGCTTGTCAGCAGACAATCAGAGCTGGCCTCATTAAAACACATAACAAAGTTAGCCCTCTTATGATCACTCTCTAGATATAAATATCAATAGTCCATTTTACAGTTGTGTGCTTGGTTGCCAAGCCTTTGAACAGGAGTGAGGCTAAGGGTGACCATGTTATGATACAAACCTTGCTGCTTTTGAAATGCAAATTAATTTGTTATCATGCTAACTAGATTCAGGTCTCTAACACAACAAGGTCACCTTCAGCCTCACTCCAAATCAAAGGCTTGGCAACTAAGTACACAACTGTAAAATGGCCTATTCTTTACACAGTCTGTTATGCTTTCCCATTAGAATTTGAGGAATAAGAGTTTTCTGTCAAATCAATTAATATCCCCTACTGATACTTATCTTTCCTCTCGTAACCTTTTTGCATGAAAATGAATAGACATTATAAAGAGAAATTTATTTTCATTCACTCCTGAGAGTGAAAGGGTTAACCCTTTCACTCACAGGATCTGTTTGTTAATTCTCCCCTCTAGCTGCTACTCATTTCCTTGTAGATTAGTTACAAGAATTTGGTATTAGATCAAGACAAAAACTTCTACCAGATGAGTTACCTGTTTGCTGGATAATGTATAGACATCATAAGCTGAGAAATTTCATGTTAATTATCTCTCACTTCTGAATTAAAGGGTTAAACTATGTACTGGTGTTACATTTCAGGGACCATGAAAACAAAGTTATAACAGAGAGGATCAACCTTGCAGAGAGACATTTCAGCATGTTACTAAAAGATTTTACAGCTTTTGCTACAGGACTGCAATCCTTGCAAGAAAAAGGCATGAAACTATCGAAGAGTGTAGATATCTTTGCTGATGATGAGTACCCATCAATGAAAGCAAGTTTAGGTGGTATCAGTGAAAGTATAGCTGCAGTGCAGGACTATATGGGAGCCCAGGTAACAAGGAATTTATAGTTCCTTTTATTGATTAAAAATCACCAATAATGTCTATCTTCACAGAGGGTTGCACAGGCTGGGTCCTGATCTTACTTCATGCACAAAGTTTAGAAAAATTCAAGCATCATGAATTTTAAATGGAAAACTATAATTTCTTAAACTGCCTTGCCTTAGTTTCTGAAAACTTCACATGTCTCATTAATTTTGGGCTAAATCATGCATCGCTTATAAACCCTTTGTTATCCTCTTCCCAGTCTTGAAAAAAAAAAGATCAAAAGGGATACCTGCAATCATGGTCTTTTGTTTGCCAAGTGGTCCTTCCCTTGCCTCTCTTAAATGTAGTTTGCCGACAACTTGACTGGATCTTTGCTCTAATGTGGAGTGGGACTATAGAATGTTTCCATTTATAATTTGTTCATGTTCTGTTATCCTTATTGTTAGTTATGGTGGACTTATTTTAGAGAACTGTTGGTGTTTGTATGTTAAGATTTCATGCTTGCCACAATTTTTATTCCTCCCCCCAGCCCCCCCTCCCCATCTTGTTCCAAAAAATTTCAATGATAAAAATTTCCTTTTTACAGGTAGACTTCATACAAGCAAAGGTTTCTCCCCCATTGTCCTTGAATGCCACAAATGTCAAACATGCCAGAGAATATGTCAAGGAACTGGCTGTCACTAGAGAAAAAGAATTAATAAAACGCAAAGCAGTGGATAAACTTAGGGTCAAAGAACCAAAGAACAAGGGAAAAATTGTATCCTTGAATCCTCTTTAAGGCAATTTCAAGGATTCTTGTTCAATAGCTAGACTTGAATGGATCCTATTAGGGACATAAATTTGTTACCTATTGAATACATACTGCAGTTTTATTGCATATTGTTCAGTGAGAATATTATTCTTAACTGTTAAACAGTCACAGGTGGGTGGCAACTTCAATTCTAGGGGATGAAGGCTTCATTTATGGTGGTATTTCAAAGGAAAATGTCCTATTTCTTATGTCTCTCTTGAAGAATTAAGAGTAGACTTCATAATGCTTGCTGATACAAAAACAGCAGTTTTTTTTTTCATTTAAATAATCTGTAAATTTTTACATTCCAGGCTGAGCAGGACCTGCAAAAGTTAACTGTTGATGCTAACCGATCAAGACAGACACTGGAAGAACAAATGGTGGAATTTGAAAGAAAGAAGATTGAAGATATCAGGGTGAGAGTGTATGCTGGTTGTAATGGTGTCAAAGGACAAGGTAGTTAGTCAAAATCATAGATCAAGTGAATGCCTATTTTTAGGTCTAGAATAAAGTATCATATCTTCTTCACTCCCATGAGTGACCAAGACAGAACTTCTCCTTACAATATTAATGTATTATTAAGGGGACAACTTTTGAGAATAAAGAAAAAATATCAGTTAAGGATTATTACTTGAAATAATACCAGATTTTTTAAATTAACATCATGAGAATTGTATCGCAAACGTTAACAGTAAAGAGAATTACTAAAGAAATCTTAGGAGTAAAAGGGTTAATGAGCTGAATAAACAATTAAGCCTGATAAACTCAAGAAATAAATGTAATTTGATAAATTATGGTATCTTTACTTTTACAGTTGGTATTTAGCAATTTTTTTCATGGTCAAATGTTGTTTCATGCAAAAGCACTGGAGCTCTATACAACTGCATTTCAAAGGTTGAGTTCCCTGGATGAGGAGCAAGACATAGAGGTATTGTTAATTCAGTACTTCAGCATGCATGTATGTGTGTGAGAAAAAAATGAATGGGCCATTTTACAGTTGTGCTCTTAGTTGCCAAGCCTTTGATTTGGAGTGAGGTTGAAGTTGACCATGTTGTGATAAAGACCAGTATCTTGTTAGCATGATAACAAAGTCACCTGCATTTGAAAAGCGGCAAAGTTTGTATCATAACAAGGTCACCCTTAGCCTCACTCTTGTTCAAAGGCTTGGCAACCAAGCATGTAACTGTAAAGTGGACTATTGGCTCATTGTGTGGGCCAGTGGGAAACAAAGCTGTTTTCTCATACATGTTTCTCTTTACAAAAACCATCAAATTGGTTGACACTTTTGGAGCAACAAGGCAATTGTTACTCACCATACAAATTGAATGTTGAAAAGTTATGGTCAACAGGACTTTTTCCCTGTCTTTTTTTCTCAACTACCCATTGCTTGATTGTTCCATCATGGTGTTTTGAGGGGAGAAGGGTTCTCCTTTAAGGAATGGTTATTTATAACCTTCAAGTTCCCATACAAAACTGTTTACAAGGCTTAAAATACCCAAAATGAAGAAAAAGGAGCCCTGCTGGCAAAGGAGATTTTCCTGCCTAAAGAAATTTTTTGTTACTTGTTTATTAGCTGTCCCCAGAATTATTGTCACATTATGATTGAATTAAACAAAAACACAAAGTGAATTTCATATAATTTTTCTTTTTTGAATTTTGTTCTCTTTTGTCCTGATTACCCATCATGCTCTTAAGTGGATTGTTAGATTTTTGCATTTCTACACTTTGCAGAGTCTGATAAGTTCTTTTTGTATTCAACTCTTGGTTATCAGAGGTAAATCAGGGGGGGGGGAGGGTGCAAGGGGGTCTGATCCTCCGCACCATCAGACTTTTGGGGTTTTTTAACACTTGTCCGACATCAAAGTAGTGCAGTGACAGGATTTATGTTACTACTCGATATGAAGTATTTAAATCGTAAGTTATTTTGAAATGATATTTTATTGAAGCCATAGTGAAAAAATAATTAAATGAAAGTTAAGGACCCCCCTATCAAAAATTCCTACATCCACCACTGGCTATGATAAACTCTCGTTGTCTCCACTTGTCCATAGGCATTCCAGAATGACCTTCATCCTGCATCATTTCCCTCTACCCTGGATGTGGCGAAAAGTGGTTCTCAGACCTCGCTAAACCGATTCAGCTCTCAAGGCTCGATGGGATCGCAACAGTCTTTAAACAGAACGGGGAGGAGTGACAGAGGTGTAGATGGTGACGAGGATACTAGCGATTTCGAATGACAGACTCTTCCTATTGGCTGAACAGAAAAAAGCACGTGCATTGGCTGAGAGAGGATTGTCAATGTAATAAACAAAGCAAGAACAAAGCATCAGTCTTTGAGAGACATAATTTTGAACCCTGTATTTGTCTTTAAGGCTCTACTAAACCTCTGCTGAGGGCTTGTTAATTTCCAGGGCTTTTAAATAGGGAGCTTTTCAGAGTGACGGAGAGAGAGAGAGAGAAGGAGGGCTCACCAAGAACTAACTCATGGAGCCGAACTGCGAGTCGTTACTTTTCCTCTGACCTATGGTTAGCCTCGATTAATATCGAGTACTGCATTTCTCTGTTAAGAAAAGCTACTTTGAATAAAACAGAAACTGACAAGACAACTTTATTCTAAAACGTAACCTAGCCTAGATGAACAGCTCCTATTAGATAGGAGGAAGAGACATAAGGCTTATGACTGAGGAAAGAGAGGCTTATTAGAGTGATTTCGGTATTAGATATATATTTATTTATTCATTTTTTAAATGTATTAAGAACCAGCCATGGACAAAGTTTAATGCATGCTATTACGTTAAAACTTACGCCGTCACGTCTTCTCGCGAAGAATGGGTAACTTCCAAGACTTTTTTTTTTCTCTTGGATGATTGATTCTACTTCGCAATATTTTTCACTCTCATTTGGCTAAACCCAGGGGGTTGCTAAGGTCATATATTATCATATGAACATATTAACATTGTTTGAATCATTTATTTATGAATTTATATTTTTTTGTATTTATTTTTTGTTTTCACGAAAGTTTTGTATTAAAAAAAAGATATTGTCACCTTAATTTAAACCTCACATCGAAGTTTTGTTACGCTTCGTCCACTCTCACACGGAAGTAAGTAAGTGCTTTGATAATTGACGGTGGAAAACTTTTAAATACCCTACTTAGCCTGTTATACATGCAGAGCATGTTTCTTCTTTACCTAATCGATTTATATAGATTGCATGGGCCGCCTACTCAACTACGATATCTTTGTGATGTTTTGGAAACTTTACAGTATATTAAACAATATATAAAACTTCTTCTCTTCTCCTCAAACATGCGAGGTAATCTGAAAAAGTGAGATCGTCATGTTAATTGAAGTGTATATGACCAATTTTATGATAACAATTTTTAAAAGGGTGATAGTTGGCTCTCGGACGCTACTCGTTTCACTCAATTTATCGAGCTTTTATCTCTTCAACTCTTTTGTTCCAAAATTCCGGATCGGGTTGTTGGTGAACGCACGATATAACTTAAAATTAATTTTTCATTCATTGTCTCACTTTGCAGCCAGTTCTACCATTATTTTCCTCTCCTTTAGTTTTACCCAATATGAAGCGAATGTTTTTATACAATACCGTCAAACTGTGAAACAACGTAAATGAGTTAGTCTGCTTTTCCTATGTGAATAAGTTTAAACGAAGTTACTTTGAGTTTGTTTCGAGGAAATTCACGCCTGACAGCTTCGAAATTGATAGAATATTTAAGTTATTTAATTTGCTTCAAAGTTTGGTATTCTTTTTTTAATCGTGTGATCTTTACTGTGTTATTTCACAGGACCATAAGGGAGACTATAGTCTTTGGCTGTAAATATGCATCCTATCGAAATAAAGTGGACTAAAGTCTGCTAGGCTTATGTGACCTTACGTCTCGGTATGAAACGTAAGCTCAAGTATAATACGAAATGATGCAATCTGTGATCGCATGGCGTTATTCGCTTAACATACCGAACCACATGCAGAGGTTATTTAAGTCTTTTATCCCATTCGTAGAGGAGCGCGGATAAGTTTAAATCCACTGGTTATTTCTAGTTTTTAGAGCATATCTGAATGCATTAATAGCCGCCCAGATTAGTAACCGAGTTATTTCGGACTGAAACAAGTCAGAAATTTTTAGTTGGTTGCAGCAGTGCGAGACTTAATACAATGCTTAGCCCAAACCGGTTTGTCTTTTCTTTTTCTATTTGTTTCCTTTCAGTTTCATTTCGATTCAACTTTTTAAATATTGCCGTTTTGTGATGATTATTGTCAGACCATAGACAAGCTAACAGCTGTAACATGACAAGTTCAAGACCTTTCGGCTTCGACAGATTCACTTTCCGGCCAAATGGAAATAAGGGGAACCCCCTTCTATAATCAAATAGGGCCATTTGTCAGAATCCAATTTGTCCGTGTTTGAAGTAGTAAATAAATTTCTAAATTTAGTTCATGGCCTCGAAGTGCTCTAAAAGGCCTGAAATTCGCTCTACAGAATGTTTATCTACCGAACAAATGGCAATGTTCACCACTACTTACACTTCCGTTCGTTCGAATAAGTTTTACTACATTTAGGGCCTAAGACAACGAACATTAAGGAAAATCTTTTTACTTTGTTGTTGAGAGGAACATGCTCAGACTCAACTAAAATTGTTTGTTGTCATTGGTTAAGGAAAGACACTACTTTGGAACAGGCTCAGTCACTAACCAAATCCCTTGTCTGAATTCTGAAACTTGCATTATTGTTCATTGAGCATTGAACTTTATTTATGAGGAGTCGAGTCTGATGTTTATTTAGCAGAATTCATTTGCTCTTACATTTTGAATGCCGTCAGACGCGCATTACCTCTTTTAGAATTTGTTGCCTGTCACCTTGTTGTCTAACCTGAATTCCACAGATGACTAAAGTAAGTTCTCAAGCGCTGCTTTATGTTCCCTACCTGTGCTTTTAAGCGGATTGTGTTACAAAAAACAAACAAACAAACCAAACCATCGAAAAACCCACCAACACACGGGCGTTTCATGCTTGGCGAACGATCTCTGAATTGAAAGGCACCCATGCCCAATGACTCAAAACAAATGTGAAAATTGCGTGCCAGCTGCTCTTGCCTTGCGTGACACTCATGTGAGTTAAAAATAGACAGAATAAGCTCCAAAACAATGCCTGCTGCCAAAACCCACCACTGTCGCCAGCGAAAAATGTCGCCAACCACTTTTGTTCGTAAGATGATTTGGCAGAAAATCTGCACTGTTGAATTGCCTCGAGCTTTGTCAACCAAATGAAACCGTCAGTAAATCTTCTAATGCAAATGTAAACAACAATCACAAATCGCAAAGTTCACTGATGCATAACAAGAAGAGTACATACTTTCTCGAGAAAATTCTTATCGAAGTAGATTTGATTTGCATCACTACTAGCGGGCTAGAGATCATTCAGTCGCTAGTTGAAATTTTAATAAAAAACTTCGCCTTGATACAAAAAAGGTCATTACAAAACGGTCAAACACGTAACTCCTAAACTGGTTGCTTTTCCACAAACCTAAAAAATGGAGTAACATTTTGAGAAACCATGTGGATTGCTTGCCTTTCTAAAAAATTTGTCTCCACATAAAGCCAGAAAACTCTAACCCTTGCCCATGTCAGAGTAAAAATTCCACCCAAACTGTGCAGAATACTGACCAAACTTGGATAAATGTCCAAGTAAAATACAGTTCCCAATAAACATATTGTTAACTCACATAATACAAAAATGAAGAGTTCCTGAATAAATCCTCTTTCCATGAGAGTGCTGCCAAAAACATTCATGCCCTATACACTACCAAAAAATCCAGATTACTTGAACTTGGTAAATAATTGACTGAGTAAGGTCTGATCCAACTTCATATGTAATAACTCCCAAAGCTCATTTTCAAGCCAATAGATTTTGAACTTGAGTAGCAAACAAGCCCCTGATCCTGATCATGCAAATTGTGTACCACTACCAGATGCATTAGAATGTGTTCCAGTGATCAGTTGTACAAGATTTAGATGATAAAATGATTTTTGGTTATTTATATCACTTAAAAATAAAAAAAGTATCTCAAAACTACCTCAACCAAAATTTCATAATATAAGATTTTTTCCATAGAAATAAACTTTCCTAGACAAGCTATTCCAATCAGGTACAATATACTGACTATTCATATCATGACCAACATCAAATTATTTCATACTACCCAAACTTTTAAAGTCATACCAATATTAAGAGGCATCCAGAGAAAATGTTCCTACTTCTGCTTTTAAAACCCTCTAGGTGTTATATGAATTACAAACTATACTAAATGTTAGAAATTTAAGAAAATACATCTGTACATGATCCCTCCTAAAATATCCTTCAAAACATCGTCCTCTCTTTTAGACCAAAAATAGTTGAACTTTTCGCTTTCCAACAGGTTTGTTGTTCAGCTGTTTAATCGCACTGTGAGCCTCCCCTCTTGTTGGTAATGTAACCATGGCATCCCCAGATGATCGCCCAGGAGCAAGGTAATGAATACGAATGGAGTCTGGAATAATTGGAAACCCATAAAAGAAATCCAAAATCTCCTCAGCAGAAACAGTGGAGGGCAAATTACGCATACCAATCACACAACCTGCTTGGATATCATTCATACTTATATTTGCCCCTGCAGCAAGCTGGTTCAGAGGATTTACTTGCCCCTCCATGCCACCAACTTCATTGGTAGGAACAGGTATCTTTCCTGGAGAATTCATTACAACATTAGCCATACCCATGTCAGCAGCTGAAAGATTTTGACTCTTCCTGTTCAAGTTCCCAACAGAATACATTGTACTCTCCGGAGAGAAGCTGGGCCTAGCTACAGCTGGTTCCTGGAGTGTCCAAGCATCTCTGTTCTCCAAGGCAGCCAACACATCTTCCACACTGCATTGTCTTACACCCACAAATCTACTTTTTATAAACTGACGGTTTCTGTCTTCTCCTTGAATACGGTCTCCAACTGTCCTAAACTCCACATACGCCTCTCCATTATTTTTACCAGCATATGGTCCAGATGCGTGGGACATGAGATGAACATGCAGCACATTGAGCCCTGAGAAAAACTGGACGATTTCATCTTCAGTAACACTGTAAGGTAGAGAAGTAATATGAACCCACGTGGATTTTAAACCATCCCGACTGGTTGAGTCATGGCGACCTCGATTTAATCTGCTCATGGGAATACTTATAAAACCATTCGTTACTTCACGCGTTCCATTGGCAAAAGAGGTCTCACGTCGGGTTCCCTTTCCCTCCCTATCTCTGCTGTAACTTCGTGAACGTCGTCGATTAACATTTTTGACAAGATCCCTCCTCTTTTCCTTATCCCGTCCCCTCCGGTCTTGTTCGTCTCGTTTTGTTGACAGTCCATTAACACCTCTCCCGTTTACGATTCGCAAACTACTACGTTCACTGAACTTCTTGGCTTCGCGTCGCTCATTCACATGGTTCGAAGCACCATGGTCCCTCTGACTTTTAGAACCATCAACACTACTGTTTTTTCGAATTGGACTTCGACTCCTTGATCGCCGAGGAGTATCTCGGCTACTCCTTGAACTCTCTTTCACACCATTCGACCTCAATTTAATTTCGGTCTGGGATTTGATGTCTTTCATAGGCGGTCGCTCTCCTTCAAATCGGCGAAATCGTACGCCCTCACTCAAAATCTTATCCATTTCCGATTGGCTGCTTAGAACGAGCTCTATGTATCGTTTTCCAACGTAATTTCCATTCCTGTACATAGCCTTCCTCGCCTCATCATCCTTTTTGAAGCATGCAAATGCAAATCCAGATGCCTTCCCTTCTTGACTTGGAGCTAAATGAATATCATCCTCGCTTATTTCCAACCCTCGGTAAAATTGCCTAATTTCTCGGGCCGTAGCCTCCCAAGGAAGACCCTTCATCTTAATGATCACTACCATGTCAATTTTGAGCCTTTAGCGTCTGTTTCCCTGTGGCAAGACGACAAAAATTGTATTAAACTGTAGTAACAAACATGACTGCTTTCAGCTTCGCAAGCACTTTCTTACATGCTTCCGCTGTGATATACGTCAGGGGCGAACCCCCCTAATCTAAATAAGCGACAGACCGGAAGCGGTAGCACACTTCTCTTTCGATACGTGTTTTTCTATTCAAAACAGTTATCCTCTTACTTCTCTTTGCCAGGCGAGATCAAAGCCAAAACAACGAAACAAACCGCTAACTACGCTGTGTGCTAATTACTTTCAATTTGCTCTGTTTGCTCTCTAATCGACTTTCTCAAGAGGTAGATGTTGCTATGTAAAATTAGCATTTCGGCAGACTCTCGGCAGTTACCTGGGTTACATGTAAAATAATAACCATCGAGTCACGAACTTGTTTAATCAGAGGAAACCGAAAGTTAAAACGCCTGAAAATGAAACAGCGCGTGACAAAATGAGGCCAGAATACGTAAAAACCAACATTGAGCAATCACTTTTTGATTCTAAGTAGAAGCAAAATTAAGATTAAAAAGAAAGAAAAAAACCTGAAAAAAAATGTAATTGTTTTTCTTGAGAGCTTAAACATTTCAGAGAAAGATTGTTAAAAAGAAGTCTATCCGAGGCCGCGATTCTAGACCATTTAGACTTTGATGTCTCTTTGCAAATGAGTTGTTTGATGTGAACGAATTCATAAAGATTGATCCTCCATATCACTGGCAGGCTAAATTTTAAAGATGGTTTAGCACGTTTGAGTATTATCTGCCCGGCGAATTTGACAAGGACGACCTAGACAGCAAAAGTTATATAAGCTGCATGGATGTTACGATAGGAACTCTGAGAATATCAGTACCTCAACCCAACTGCACAAATGTGTCTTAATGGATATTCTAGTAAATCAAGAATGAGTGAAAATGTCTATATTTTTATTATTTTGAAAACTAAATTGGAAGTTCGAATGAAAATCTAATCGTCAAAGATTTAGCTGCCTGGCTTAAATACGGGCTGGATGCTCCTGGGAATCTTTTAGTACCAAGTGACTTTGAAATGAAAAACATTTAGTTAACAGATGTTTCCTTAAATACGAAGACTACTCCAGCGTGTGCATTCCAAGAAATACACCGACTACCCCCATTTCCTTACAACAACATTTAAATGGGCTGTGTTTGATATATTCAACTTGCAAAACTGTGCGACCTCAGGCTGAATTATTTATTAAATCGAGCATTCAAATTTGGTGTCGTTTGTTAGTAACATCTAGCTGGGATAGGAGTCTAACGCCTCTTCAATGTCTCAGATGTATTTCACCTGTCACTCAACTTATGCCCTTATGGGTTTGATGAGGACTAAACTCGATAGAAAACGCAGCTGATTGTCCTCGTATTTGCCTTCTGATCGAACCAGCCAAACTATCCCTGTGTCCAACGTGTCTTAAGATATCAAAGACCTCTCTTAACAAAACAGTCATAATAATGTGATGACTTCTTATTCAAGGGGAAGGAAATTGTTCTCTGTTCCTTGTGTTACTTTTTTTCCAGTCAGTTGGCACTTGAATGTTGGTAAATTCTCATACTCAGGTTTGTGACCTAGTTAGTTTATTCTCAGTCTCTACAGAAATCTACGTGTAGCCACACCCTCTCCCCCCCCCCCAAGGTGAAACGGAGGCGAGGGAGCTTTAAAATCCTGTTGTAGATAGCTATTGTCCTTAGAGTACACCATATGCGTAAAGACATTCTTTACGAAAGTGTAGAGAAGTTCGTAAAGACGCGTAAAGAGGATCTTAACGCTTACTTTACGGCATCTTTACGTATTCGTAAATCTATAATTTCATGCCGTGCATGAAGACACTCCGTCCGCCACATTCCCTTAAGCATCACTGGGAAATGGTAGGTGCTCAGTAGCAAGTGTTCTCGACCTCGGCATTGCGGCCACTCCCGGTGACGTCAAAGATAACAATAGGTTCTAGGTCTGACCGAACCTAAAACGCCTATTAGCTTCTAACTTTATTTTATTGCAACAGGATAGAAATGATTTTCCAAATTTTTAAAAGTCATTGTTTCGAGTAATGTACCTCGACTACCTACAAATTTGCGATCGAAGTGATTTTGTTCATAGTAAATATGTAAACCAAAAATTGCACGTAATGCTCGGGCAGTTTTTAATCCATGGTTGGCTCATGATGTTTTGAAAGGCTCGAGTTATTATGAAAACTTTCCAACATCACTCGTGAACGTGAATAACGAAGTGTACTTGGTTGCACATGATTTCCACCAACACTTTGAATGACCCTCTCATTTCTCTAGTCGGAGGAGAAGGGACTTTATCCCAAGCTATTATCATTTCTCGCACCCATCCTGCCCGGCCGCGTTGGTTAGCAACGCTTTGGAAAGGACTGGACGGTCTATAATGTTGTTAGGATTGGTAAACGTTCATGACAACCTGGTCTAAAAACTTATTATCTTAGCTAAACAAATAGGAAAGTGAAAATAGACTTTAAAACTTAACAAGCACTGTTGTATTTCCGGCTCACCTGACACGTTCGATAAGGTTTTTTTTTTCTTGTCCTTGACAAGTGAACGATTATTTTCGGCTGGACCTATGGTTGTATGACAGAGAATAAAATATTTTTCCAAAAGTTCACAGCTTCACTCCACGAGAACGTAAAATTGTCTCGCTAAACGATTTTTCGTGAGGTGAATTGGGTGAAATAAAAATCTAAGCGCAGGAAAAAAAATGAAAAAGAAAAGTTAAAAGGAAACGGGAAAACATTATTCATTTTTAGCTTAAAAATAAGAAAACAAAGTATATTTAGTCTTTCTAAACGTAACTAGATTAAAAATTGTTTTTGAAATATCAGTAAAGCGGATCAGATGTTTTTCTCAAAGAAGTGGGCATTAGGCCAAACTGGTGTAAGCTTTCCCTTTAAACCACCATAACTAGTCGCTTGTAAGGAACGAACATTAGTTCAGTTGCGACTCCAAATCGACGTCATATTCTTATTGAATAATTGTATATTCCAGATTCAGTGAAACTAGTGCTGTTTTGATCTCTTTTTTTGCCCGGCGTGTACCATTGGGAGAAATTTAGGAATAAGACTCGGTTTCGAAGACACATAAATTTATCCTTCGCAACCAATGCCATCAAAAACAAGTACTTTTAAGGACATTGAACATCACTTACCAAAACTAACGGGATGTTTACTCTGGTATAATCTTCAGAATATATGCCGACAGTTTTGCGGAACTAGTGTAAAATTTTCAATGTCTTCGCTACTAAGGTTACCATAGTACCATTACCATCACTGCAAGGAACGTTCTGATATTGAAAGCTAAGAGGCTTAAAATGTTCGCCTACTATCACGGAAATCTTACACATTTTCGAGTGTAATCTCCCTATACATCCCTTACCACTATGCGTGGAGGCTATCATTAACAAATTTCCACACCGAGTCGGTAAAATGCGGGAGATGTTACTCAACAAATCTTTATATCTTAGGGTAACCTTCCCAATACCTGAAAAACCGTGGATTACTCACCAATTTGATTCAGTCTGTCACAGTAAACGGTGTCAAAGCAACTAGTAATTCGGATTTGATAATTTCATCAGTCCATTTTATTCGCTAAGGTAATATTGGCAAAGGTAATACTGGCTCCTGAAAAAGGTCTCAAAAGCATCTTTCGTTCACTTCCGAATAAAACTACCCATGTTCATTGAACCTCCGCCAGGATTTTGAGAAAACAATTCATTGGTAACCATTATGATTATGTTGGAAAAAAATGCTGAAGCGTCTGCCAGATTAAGGATAACGCATACACAGAAGGCAGGGGAGACATGGTAGCAGATGGCATTCAGGGGTATCATACACGGCACGCATATACGCGAATTCGGGTGAGAAATTCCCACACTGCCAGTAGTCGACGAGAACACAAAAAGGGGGAAGGGGGGTGGAGGGGAGGAGGGAAGGGGGGGGGTCTCGCCTTCGACGCTTTACGTACCCCAGGTGAAATTGCTCATACTTCCCCTCTACAATGTGTATCAGCGGGTTTGTATTCCTGCGGAAATACGGACCTCTAAATTAATGCAGTGTCTTACTTCGGAAAATATTAATGCCACGAAGATGTGCAAGTTTTCGCGCGCCTAAATCATAAGATTTGTATGATACTGACTTTAAAAAGGACAAAATCTCATTTAGGGTGAAGGGGAGGGGGAATTGGTGGGCTCCCCAGGACCCCTTTGGCTTCGCCCCTGGGATGGTGAATGAATTTATCAGGACGAGAAGGGGCTAGGGCGTGACACACCCGAGACACACCCTATCTCTTCCGCGTCTCGTCTCAATCCATCTTTGACCAAAATTTTCGATCCATGTCGAGAAAGCACTTGTTTTCCCTACTCGAGAGCAAAGCAGACTAAAACCAATTTAATAAATTCTCCTTTTAGGGAAGGTACGTTTTTTTTTTTGGGGGGGGGGGAGGGCTGGGGCCTCAGCGGAGAGGGTCATACATAGAGGGTCATTGAAAGTGAGCACCAAAAGAGGAGGGTCATACCTCTTTGTAAGTTATTCAAGGGGAGGGTTGCACACCTTTCCCAGAATATGTTAATGAGGATTTTTTTATGTTGCTTTCCTTTTTCTTACAGATTAAGTTTTTCTCTTCACCCACTTTGATTTAATTTCGAGTGTTATTATAAGTCCTAGGTTACATTTCTACATGTATATTATGCCATGGCACATAGTTTTCTCGGAGGACTTGTGTCCTTATCCGTCCGTATCGAGACGTACTAGACTCAGGTATCGTTTCTTCAGCTTTTTAGACCCGTTGACTATCCACTGCCTGATCTCCTGAGTCATTTAGTTCTGAAGAGTTACCGGTTACTACTAGATCCAACAATGCGCTCTAGCCTGTCACTGTCGGACTCTGAATTTGAGTCAGAGGCTTGCTGAATGTTGTTTTTACTGTCCTGCACAATAGAAGTCAAAATCTTCAGGGTCAGGGGTTTTTTATTAAAACGCAAAGGAGGGCCAACACTTTTTGAGGAAAAAAAATACCAAAATTCCCCAGCCCCCCTCCCCCCTCCCCAAGAAAAAAAGTACCTTTCCTTGATACATTCGAGGCCTTAGTCGGGTTGATTCAGCTTGTAAGTTAGAGCCCAACTGAATTTCCTAATTTGAGAAAGATCTCTTCGCTTTTTCAGCTACATTTAAGGCTTCCTTTTCTTGATGCAAAATTTTGTGTTTCAATACACTCGCCGCTTTTGTTTTTTTCCTCTTCCAGTGTCCGCGTCGCGAAGCACTCACGCGCAACTCGTGACTCCACCCCTCCCCTGACCGTGATGCACTAGTTCCTCTCAAACATGGCAGCTAGACATTGCTTTGCAAACGAAGCGGATTTGAGGCGTGAGGTTTGTTCCCTGATCGCCCAAAAGTCATCAGAAGCTATCAAAGATCATGGATTTTTTACGGTCGGTTTTTCAGGTGGAAGTCTACCGAAGATCGTTTCCCCCGGTCTGTTATCGCAAAAGATCGACTTCTCGAAGTGGCGAGTGTTCTTTTGCGACGAGCGGTACGTGCCAATATCAGACCCTGACAGCAATTATCAAGCAGTAAAGCAACACTTTTTAGATAAAGCTTCTGTAGGAGAGGTGTTAATCATCAATCCTGATATTGCATTGGATGAGGCCGCGAAAGACTATGAATCTCGTCTGAAGAGCTGGTACTCTGGCAATGACCTCCCGTCCCTCGACATGCTGCTGTTGGGAATGGGGCCAGATGGGCACACCTGTTCTCTCTTCCCTGCCCATGCTTTGCTTGAAGAAACATCTCGCCTTGTAGCACCGATTTCTGATTCACCTAAGCCGCCTCCCTGTCGGATCACGCTTACGTATCCAATCATAAATGCGACCAAGTGTGCAGTGTTTGTGAGTACAGGAGCTAGCAAGGCCAGTGTTCTTCAGCAAGTGTTGGAGGGCGACACCGCAGAGCTGCTTCCAGCTGCAAGGGTGAAGCCAGCTTGTGGTGAACTGCACTGGTTTGTTGATGATGCTGCAGCTAGTCTTTTGAAAAAGACCTGAACAATGATCGGTTCTTTAATTTTTTCTAATGTTTCTAGTGTTAATTTAGGTAATAAAATAATTCTTATCTATGTAACGTAGTTAGCTGATAGCCTATCTGTGGGTACGTTCTTGCGCCAACTGAACCGGGTGGGTGGGGTCTGAGAGGGTTAGTTAGAGGGAACGTGACAGGGAGGCCAAACTGTTCTGCTCAAAAATTTCTCCTAGGCTAAATTGAGACACAAAAGCTTGTTGTTGAGAACACTTTATGAAAAACATTTAGCTCTCTTCATCCTTAGCTCAAGGATTTGAGATATCTGATATGCAGACACTTTACCAATCCTAAGGACAATCTCTTAAATATAGTTAGATAAAACTGATGGTAGTTTCCAACTCTTAATTTCAGTGTCAAAATGGTCTTTTCCCTCACACTGTAGTTGCTCGAGTTCCATCTTTGAGTCATCATATCCCAAATGTGTCCTGTTCCACCTCTATTGCTCACCCATCCTCTCACTTTGGTAGATCAATTTTTTTCAGTACAATCAAATTGTGTTTGTAGAAAGACAAGGATACAGAGTTATAGCCAACTGAGTAGCAAGGTTTGATACTGGAAGTCTTTAGGAGTTCAGTGATTAACTCTTAGGATAAAGACATTCTGATTCATCATGTAAGGTCCTATGCATCTGTATTATGCTGTAAAATTGCACATGTGGATCATTGCATAAAATAAATGATTAATTATTAACCATCGATATGTAAATTCTTAAGAATATATTCTAAAGATATTCATTAGCTGGCATATGACAATGACCTTAAAATTTAAATCAGGGGTGATAATGATGGGAAAATTAAATGTCAGTCACTCATACAAGTTTAAGGGGTAAGGCAATCAGACTTTGCTTTATGTGCCTAACATCTTTTTTTAGCATTTTGGTATTTGATAGAATGATGGTACACACTTTAGGCCTAGGAATTAATTACTGCCTACTTGATAAATTAAGTAATGTTTGTTATTTAAGTCTCAGAGCTTGTTGAATAAAATGTTATTTATTTTCAGTAAACTTTCCCCAATATTTGTCTGGTAAATTGTTTGTTTGTTTTGGCATCAAGCATGTAAGTATTTTTGGCCAGAATACAAACTTTAAAGAAACTCCACACCCTCACAACGTCAATTATCCACAACTTTAACATCCCACTTGGCACTTTACTTTGTTGTAATTAAACTTAATATCCAGATTCCTGCCACTTTCTCAGGGAGAAGTTTTCAAAATAAGACAAACTTGCATCAAATGATGCAGCTGTCATTTTAAGTCAACAAAATCAGATGTTGTTATTGAAGAAATTATGGAAGAAAATACCAACCTAAAAGTTTCCTGTACATGTTGCACAGGACAATTTCTTTGGAATAATCAACTTAAGAGACTGCCTAGTAAAATAAAATTATGATTTAATTTGGGTTCATACCATCTTCTCACCCTAACTAAAAAACCTCACAATTGTTTCTCTTTAAAACTGATGTACACCTCCATTCCCACAGGTGTAACATTACCACATGTATGAGTATGTGGACAGCCTTAAAGTAATAGTTGATACAGGAATTAAGAATAACTAAAACATAACTAGCAGTAGTTTATTCCAGTGCACTTGTGGATAAGGATGGACTGATACTCCTAATCATTGTTCTAGCCACTCTTTATCTCCTTCTAAGCTTGCATTCTTCTTCTCATCACATAAAGGTAAAGAGTACATTCATGTGTGGAGGCCAGTGTAGTTAAAGGGCACTGAATAATGGTCAGTTTCTATTCTGTTTATCAGTGTTGTTGAGTCAAGAACATAGTACTGAATAACAATTAACATTTATAGAGGAAGAAACCTCACATTTAGTTAAACAGATCACAAATGTCTCACCATCAAAATCATTATTGATATCAAATAAAAAAATCAGAAACATGCTTGTTCTCCCATCAACTTGAAGAATGGTATCAACCCATTTTTACTAATGGGTGGCAAAAATTTACATTTCATATATTGATCCACAATATTTTAACATCAGTGACCTTTCTCGGTATACCTCACCAAGTTTTGACCTGTTCCTTGTTACAGAGTATTCACTGTACTGAGGATTTTATTGAATATTGACTTTGACCATGCTATATCCATACCAGGAATTGTATTTCAAGAGCTTTAAATAATTAGTGCTCAAACTGAAAAAGATTAAGGAAATAACTGACTGTCCTAAGAGGCCACAACTCAAACAGTATGTTGTTTTTGGCAGGGGTTGATTACAAGACTGTCCTAGACTAAACATGAAAAAAGTTTAAATGATCAATTGAATCTAAGAGGCCCATGCCTCAAGGTCTCTTAAATCATCTTCTTCTGCTGCTGCTTTAGTCTTGGCTTTGGCTGAAATTGATAGTAAAAGAAGACAATCTTAGTTGCTGGAAATAAAATCTGACTATTTCTCTTATCGATTGAAGGGGTTATTCTGAAGGCCACTGTGTTGCATCTTTCACCCTCTTCTGCTAAGAACATGTTCTGCTTTATCAGGCATGGTAATCTGCAGTGTTCTCTCTTATTTAAGCACGACAGGGAAAAGAAACTTTCAAACTGGTGGAGCAATCCTCCTATCTGTTAAATTTTCAAGAATTCCAAGCAATTTTAGGAAGTACAAAAGGTGTAAAAATTTTACCCCCTGAAAAGGAGAACACTGAATATACTCTAGGGTAACAAATTCAATACAATAATAATAATAATAATAATAATAATAACAATAAAATGACCTCTACACAATTAAGATAGTGTCAGTGGCACTCTCACTCAAAATGAAACATAGCCATAAAGAGGGCTGTGTTTTTCGAGTCAATTTTAAAATAGTGCAAGATCAAGTATCCATGTACCTCTGATCTATTACAAAATCTTTAAAATCGAGTCTGTTTCTCCAAAGAGGATAATTATGGAGAACACAGAAAACATAGGCTATGAACCTACCTGGGGCAGCTGGTAGTTCTGTCTCAGGAACTGCTGGCAGACTACTTGTTCCAGCAACCTCTAGCAACTGTTCATCCAGTCCCTCTTGTTCAAGTTCTTCAAGTTCATTCAGTAATTCATCCTACATGAGAAAATACATCAACAAACATTCAGAGTAAAGTCAAAATTACAACTCATCTACAAAGCCAGGAAAATACTTCCTTCAGTACTGCCTGGTACCAGTAATAATTGACTCAATCTGTTGTTACATTTTATTTTGTACCAAAAATTAACTGATGATTTCCTACTATTTCTGAGACCTCTTCCCACCCCTCTCTTGCAAATTTTAATAGCCTCCTTTATATGACCTCATATTGCAATTCAACAGAAAGGTGTTTCTGTACTAGTAGTAGATAAGTTCAAAGTGGACATTTACACAAAAATCAATCTTTTCATCGTACATGTTAATACAGACAGCGCAACTTCAATTAGAGTTTCTTGTCATTGTTTTACATGAAATTTTTGCCTTTGTAGTAGATCAAGTGCCTTTAATCAAAGCCTTCAATAGTTCATTTTGGTATTTGATTACCCTGTTATATAAAATCAGGAAAAACTTGCTACGCAAGTACAATTTAAACGCTGTTGTAGTAAGTATCTGTCTCGGAGTAGTAAATGTTTTTTACACAGGCATTTAGACTGTTTAATTGGGTTGAATTTGTAAAAATGCTGTAGATGCAAAAATCTGATAATATGTGCAATTTCAAACAAGTACAGCATGAATTATATTGAAACTTTGCAAAAGTATCTCATAATTTTAAACATGTGCATTGTAAGTATTTAACAATTTGCAATAGATTGAAATTCTTGCATTATTTCACTTTTTAATCCAATTTTTCCCATTGGACAATCTGCACTGATACTTGAACACAACAAAAAAAACCAATAATGGTGATTTTGAATACCTGAATTCACCTTTGAACTAGAGTTAGAAATTAGAAAATTTCTAGAAATGTACATCTTACAACCTGCATAATGTTTGGTACTTACCTCGTCAACGTCCATTCCAAAGCCTGCTGGTTCTGATATGGCTCTAGATATTTCATCTGCCAGTTCTGTCTGTTCTTGAATGTCATCCATCATTTCATGCACATCGTCAACATCACTACCAAGGTGGAGAAAATATCAATGATAAAAAAAGGAAGGTGAAGAAAATGGGGTCACACATGGAAGCACTGTGTGGCAGAGTATCTCTGATGACAATTGACTTCTTACTACTAATTGAAAAATCCATGGGAAAAATGTTTGAAAATTGAAAAATATATATAGTTTTTGGGCAGGTTTATAAAGAGTACAGTTAATAAAACAACACTCCAAGAACCTTATCTAAACACAAGGAGTAGTTATTCACAGACTATTAAAGCAATACCTCAATCCTTGACCCATTTTTTCTCAACAGAAAGTCTTGTGTAGTAGTGTACAGGTCAGACAAGTTTTGTAAACTTCATTAAAAGAAATTTGATCGGCAGTGAAAAACTCTCATCACATCCAGTTATAGCCCAAGGTTATTGAAACCTCATGATGGCAAAAAAACAAACCCTTGACATAAATACAACTTGAAGCAAGGGTTTCAATAGCAGCTGGGAAATGGGTAGATGATCTACCTGCTGGTAAGGTGTTGGCTACCTAATCGTAGCCGTTGTACAAATGCCATTGTGCTCCCAACATATATGCAATTCTCTTCAACCTTTTCCAAATTGGTTGACTTAGGGGAAAAACAATGCAATATAAATTGCAATTGAAGTCACAATGTAGGAAAATGTGATTGCAAGAGTATAAATTTTCAAATAGCCCTGTGACTTCATTAGTACAAGGGGCTCTCTACACTTTCAAAACTACCTGCCTGCCATTCTAACCAACCTATGCTTATCATATTGTAATGATACTGCTGTGAAGTGATTGTTCTCTTACCCAATAACCCTCTTTGTAGGTGTACTTTCTACTTTCTTGGTTAAGTTTGTTATTTTGGCTGCAATATTACTGTGCGTTGTTTTACAGTAGAATTAGGTAACAAATCAGTTCTACAATTCAAAACTGGGAATCATTTTCTCACTTGCAGGCAGGAGTGACCAAAATGGATTTCCTCCTACCAATAGATGGACACTATTAAGCAGTGGGCCGACTAAGTGAGAAAGAAATCTAACATTCAGAGGATATTGTACAATTATACACCAAATTGTACGAGTAAATGTCACAAGAAACTTTTGGTAGACAGTGAGAAGAGTTGTTGTTTAGATCTGGAACGTGAAAAGGTATGAACACATCCTTAACCCAGAGAGTAAATTTCCAATAAACTCACAGTTGTTGATGAGCAGATTTCAATGCTTTTGCAGCATACGACATATTTTTAAGCACTTCAGTGTTAGTGTTAGCGTTCTCCAGCGCCTCTCTTTGAAACTCAATCGTAGACAACGTTCCATCGATTTGCTGAAGTTGTTTTTCGAGTCGTTTCTTCCTCTTTAATGCCATCAGAGCAGCTACAATTTGTCATCAAACATACAAACATGTCAGTAACCTTAAATTTAACGCGACGACGCCTTACGAGTCGCTAAGAAGAAAAGCAAACAAAATCTTTGCCACTGATACACACTCTGTGCTCACCTCTCTTATTTTTTGAAGCAAATTTCCTAGCTGTTTGTACTTCTCCGTCGATTTTCTTTTCTAAAAATTCACTTTTTTTCGTCAACATTTCCTCTGTGGACCGTAACTTCTGAATTGCCTCTTGAGTTGTTGGCGGTTGCTCTTTACTTTTTCCTCCAAAAATCTTCCACATTTTGATCTGCTGATTATCTCACTACTTAAAAAGGTAAGAAAACAGTCTTTAAGCGGAGATATGAAGCCAAAATCTCTTTCAAAACCAGTAGGGAACACTCCACCAACCCGTTCTTAGTAAGGCCTATAATTAGGGATCTCGCGTCATGTTCTTGTTTCTTGGCTTAGTAACCAGGCAAGTTGACAGTGAAGGTCTGGATTAGAGGTGTTTCTTCATTTCGTTTCCAATGTCTTCTGATTTACATTTTCATTTGTTTTTTGTTTTGAAACTTGATAAAAGCTCTACTGGCAATCAGATGAATCACATTCGCTCTTCTCTCGTCGACTGTGTTGTTTATAGTGATGTAAGGGTTTTTTGGGGTGGCCTTTCTTCGATGACCTCCACCAATTTAACCTATTCACTCCTAAGATCTCATCACTAATTCTCCGATCTCCTTACTGTCTGCCAAGCAACTCGTGTGATGATAGTTCAGCTTTTGGTATTGGATCAAATAATAACCCCCAATTAACATTTTTGTTAATACTCGCCACTTGACTGCTGGATATTGTATTGATATCGTAAGAAGAAATTTTGTCTTGATCACTGATGGGAGTGAAAGGGGTAATGAGGAGGCGCGTTACGCGTCAGTGGAGAAAAGGAATCGACTGTTTCGAAAACTCATCAAATCACGCAGTATTGCACAGAAAGAAAAAGACAGATCAGGAAAACGGAACCTAAGGATAAAAAGTTATACACCGCAGTATCTAAGGAACATTTCTCTCGATCACTTTAGTCAAGCCCATTTCATCTGTGTTGCAAATCATTTCAAATGTTCGATAACCGTATCAAATAGCTACACTCGGCCTCAATGCTGTTGGGACTCCGTGCGGTTTAGTATTATTACACTAGCACAGGGGGCTCAGTCCCCCTAATAACATGGTATTTCGAGCCTTTAGATGCACTCTTTTTATATTTACTAAGTTTGGGCGTGGAGGGTAGGGGTGCTATATGGTCCATTAACACCTCTACGCTTATTTTCAATCCCCATTACAAGCGAAGGTATCTTTCGCTAATTACAAGATTCTTAGCATTTGCAGAAGATGAGACTTTATTATTAAAGAAGTGAAGAACTAAACTTGAAATGGTTGGCCATTGGGTCAAATGACGACTTTAAAACTTCTTATAAAAATACGAAAACTGAAATGGTAGGACACATATGAAAAAAAAATTAAGATCTAACTAGAAGACACTGTACAAAAAATTTATCGCTTTACTGTCGTAAAGTAAATCCATGAAATAACTTATATTAAAGTTCACACGGCAACCAGGTGGACAATCAGACATAGTTTGACGCTACTCTGGTTTGCAGATTTAATGAATGTAGACCCTAACTGAGGGCCAATCAGAACTATTACATGATATGTTTTTCCCATTTATTACTTGACTACTCAAGCTCTTTTGACGTTTTACCTTGTCACATTAGATATGAAATTTCTATCTCGAGTAGAGAAGTGTAGAGACTACCAACACAGATAGATCCAATAAGAACTTCAGTTAGATGCATATGTTACAGATACAAGCGCGTGAAAACACCGCGGGCGACGTAAGTCGCGATTGGTTTTAGTCTTGCACCACATTGATTGTAAAGCGGTGCGAGTGTTCTGTATCATTCACAGTCGGGGTGAAGTAAAGTGAAACTAATACAATCTCAACAAACGCTTTTCATTTAAATAATTTATTTATTCTTGTGTTTTCACGTTGCCATGGTCCAAACAATAGCGTAGCTCAGTCTTTCTGTTCGTAAACCACGCACAACCCACAATATTTCTAAATTAGCTCCGACGAAGGGCTAAAGCTCGAAACGTCAGCTTCAGAAACTCTTTATGGTGGCCAATTTACATTACCAATAAAGTTAATAAAACCAAGTTATCCTTAATACTTCCACCGACGCAGCACCACAGTTTCATTAGAAACTTATCTGCTACTGTATTACGTAATCTTGAATTGACTTTAGACACGCAACCAGAAAATTTCTCTTCGGATCAATTATCATTTCATACGCTTCTTCCGTCCTTCTCAGTTGAGTCTATGGCAGTTACAAATCCGTTACCAAGTGTTCTTCAGGAAGCGCAGTTTTTCAAGTTGAGTTTTCTTTACGCGCGACAACATCCGTCGTGTTGGAAAAGTTTCTTCCTCTTTCTATTCAAGTTAGGTCGTTTGGTCTCATTTACAAAAAGGGGCTGGCAGCTATAATTCTTAACCGAAAAATTGCATCCACGAGTTAATAATTTTTTCTCGTTGATTTTGGTCCTTCGGTTTTTCTGAGAAAGATCCGATTTTAATATTTTCCACCTTTGATGACTTCCATTTTTTTCCTTGGCTATCGCTGTAAAATTTCAAAGAAACCTGTTCTTTAACCCTGGAGGCTTCTCTTCTGGATAATTCGCATGATAAGTCATTGCCCGCTGTACAAGTGCTGGACAAAAGGCTCTGTGAGCTGTCAGTTATTAATTTTATTTGGGGAGAGTACGTCGCACTCAAAGGTGTTTTAAATTTTTGTGAAGGCGGTAATAAATATTCCTTTCCTCTTTTGTCGTCTTTTCTTGCTCCGTAATGAATCCCTCTGCTCGTCAGCTCAACTGAGGATGCTTTTTTCCCCATCAGAGTGACCTTTTGGCGACCCTGAACACTCTCTCCTGCACAAATAATTTTGCTTGGAACTGACCTTTCTGTTTTTTGTTGAATTTTCTCATTTGAGGCGAAGTCGCCGACGCCAAAATGCCTTGAATAAGATATACGAGGTACAAGGCCCATATAACCATCGGAATCTTTCAACATTTTCCCTGTTCGCCTGTAGATTTGATTCTTGTTTGATTTGAGCTCCTTGACTTGTAGCGATATTTCCAGTCGTTCCACGACGTACGCATATAAAATAAATCTTGGGCAATGTTAGACATAAGGTTTTTCCAGTATTGTTCTCTTGTAGACGTCTATCCTAGGTCTAATTTTTTCATCAGTTGACCACTTTACATGGCATTCAACCACCACTTATTTTATAGCTTAAGATGCTTGATTTACAATTGTGATGTCGCCCTTTGTTGGTGACTTTCGTGCGTGTTATTCCATCCAATTTCCTGTCTTGTCTTTGTTTTTACGGAAGCTCTCTATGAGAAAGGTTCTTAACGTGGGAGGCACCCGATGACTCCAAGAGAAAAACAGCACGTACAAAGGAGTAATTTTCGTCGAACGCCTAAAAATGCCGTTTATGCCATTCACTTTCGGCCCAGTTGAAGCGCTTGTGTGAAACTGATGTCAAATTGCTGTGAACGAATGATTTTTCCATCAGTACTGATTTTGATTTAAGGATTCAGTAAAAGAAAATTGAGATAAATTCAGAGTTCACTGTTGTCCTTTCATTTTTTGGCGTTCGTTTGCCGGCGACGCCGAAAGAATAAGGATAATGCTTTGTCAAGAGTTCGGGGACTAAATAACTAAAGCAAGGCCTGAGGCTGATTTTGAGTTTACATATCAAGTGTTTGATAAGGTAAGTTGTAATTCGTTGCCGGTTTTAAATATATATAAGGAAACATTGTTACTTATAGACTGACAGATTAAGAAACTGATTTTCTATGGTGCGCTGAAACCGGAAAAAGCTGTGCTGAATTCGAAAACTATTATTTTTCATAAGTGATGAACGATGCCATGGAAGTGACCGGGTCGACAACTCTCATGTTATTCAGATTCTGTTACAGCTAGATTATGAATCCTTTAACTTCCATTAGTGATTAACATGAAACTTCTCTCAATAATATCCATTCAGCAAACAGGTAATGAGAATATTTAAACTTATCAGGTAGAAACTGCTATCTTGATCTAGCACCAAGTTCTCATAACTAATTTACAAGGAAATGTGTAGCAGCTTGAGGGGAGAATTAACAATCAGATCTTGGGAGTTAAAGGGTTAAGCAAGATCTTCGCGGTTAAAGTGAAGCGTCACGAAAGATTAGTTATGCCATATGATTGACGGATTTCTTTTTTAGCTATCTAAAAATCCTTTTCGACTTCTGATGTAAATTGAAACTTGCCTTAAGATGACTGAGATAAATTACGATCTGTTTTCTTGGTTAGAAATGAATAACGCTAACGCCCTAAGACGGATGACCTAATAGTAAGTCTAATAACCAGACCTCAACCTTGTAATTACATCTTGGTGAATCATTTTTGCCTTGCAAATGACCACCTTTCCGCTGCGTTATGTAAGAGCAGAATTGATATACGATCTTGCTTAGCCGTCACCAATAATGCTTCAAAATTGCCTTCAAAACTGACACCTTTGAGTGAGATCAAGTGATGAAATTGCGCCGCTGTGGTAAAAATTTAGGCAATGGGCTCTGAAGTATAATCGAGGTTTTTTTAAAAACTAGTTGAGGATATTTTTAAGGTGAATATCGGAGTGCAAGAATAAAACAGTGTATAACTTGATTTTGGGAAGTACGATTTCTGGCCGGAATGAAGACATCCTGTGAAGGCCCTCTCTACTAGAAATAGGAAATTTTCCATCTTATAATAGCAAAATTGTTCCAAAAATATCGTAAAAACCTTATGTTTTATGTAAAGACCCTGTGCACGTGAGAAGGAAGGGATTCACCTTCGGGTCACGCTTTTTGTAGTAACTTTGAAATTCTAGCAAGCATTTATTGAAAGACTGGCCCAGAGCAAGTGAAACTTTCAAAGGTATAGTTTCTAGAAAATCTCAAGTTCGAAAGTAATCATGATAGTCAGTATGGTTCAATTGTTACCGTTGCTCAGAAGGATAAGATATTATACCGAGGGAATTACTTTTTTTCCCTGATACTAAATAAAGTGTTTGGTTTATATTTATAAGATATTTCTCGATTGCTCTTGGTAAATTGCTAAACTTGTTAAAAGCATTGGAAAGAGGTTTAAGCTTTGTCCGAAAGAATCAGTAATTTGTGAATTCAATAGACCCAGAAAACAAACAGCTCAGTTTTAAACGACTAGTCGTTTGATTCTGAATCAGCAAAAATAATGAAATAACAGCTCCGAAGAAGCATCACTGCGCTTGAAATAAGTTTACCCTCCCTGGTTATAAATATTTTCTTCGGCTTATACCTTTTGGCTCCAGCGTTGCCGAAGGGAAAAACAGAAACACAGCTTTGGCCACGAGACGGCTGACGGGCTTCGCAAGAGACAAGAAAAAAACAAAGCACTAGATTAAGGAAGCCAATCGACAAATAATTCAGTCATTTGTTTCTAAAAAATAACACAATCGATTCTCCAGCACACAAATCCTTTTATTTACAACATTATTTGATATTACAACTTCCAAAGATGCACCATATCTCCTTTATCTTCCATTTCTTTCAAGTTTAATTTGAGCTAATTATTCAGACTGCTGTGTTTATAAAAAAAAGCCTTGCTATAAAAACCGAAAGTTCTGGAAAGTGAAAGTTTCGGTCGTTAAACAGTTCGAGTACATCGCAATCTACGTTTTCCTATGGAGATCTCCTTACAAATTTTCTTCGGAAATTCCATTTTACCATGCAAAAAAGCACTCCGCTGACGGTATATTTGTTCTTTATCTTACCTCTCATTTATTTGCTAAAAAAAAATTTTTTGTCATCAGTTTTTCGTGTCATTGTTTATCATAGTTCATGATTGTCTTACTGAACAGCCAGTTGGGTCGCAAACCCTCCTTAATGGTTACAGCCGTACATGTTGAGCCAGGACTGGATAAGTGGGTCGTTACGTCTGTAGTCCAGTCTCCGGTTACCACACATTACGATCTTCCAACTTTCAGGGGCACCATCCGATGAGCTATGTCGGATGAAAAATTCTGGAAAGAGCTGCGTTACTAAGTTCTGTTCACTTCTGTCAAATTGACCTCTCTCCTCGGCGTCGTGGAACGGGTGTGACGTCACACTCACATGGAAGGTTGTTGGAAGTTCTTCACTACCACGTGTTTCGTCGAATGATCCAAAAAAATGGCATTTTTCGGGGCTTTTTAAAGCTACATCCATTCTGAAATTGAAGTGAAATTGTTTTGTAATAAAATCTAATTTTTCCTCTTTTCTAGAGTTCTAAATCCTACTTGAAATGGAATTTATCTGCTCGCGTGAGCCTCGATGAATTTGCACATTTAAAACGGAAGAACACGCTAACGAAACTGAAAATAAATGGAGAAAAAATCCACTTAAAAGGTACACGTTACTTTTAGATGCTGGTAATAATGGGAGATGAAACGCTGCAAAAGCAAGCTACTAAAAGATAAAGAATTACCTTGTCCCAAATTCGTGTCTAGTTGATTCGTGTCGCCGCAGATCTACTTAGTTGGAGTCCCGCCTGTCTATTTAGATGAGGTCTAAATTGATGCGAGTTAGAGTATAATATTGTTTTTCTTTTAATTGGTTGAATTTGTCATTCAACGCAGGTGATTCGTTTACTTAAGGTCTGATGTCGTTGCAAATGAATAAATTTTAAATTGTTTTGCTGTCGCGTTCAAAATAATACAGTCGATACAAAATGTGCGAATAGTCGGCAAGCTTCAGACAAACATTTCGGCAAGTTATTTACGTCAGTTAAGAAAAACACTACTCCGTCGTTATGAGAGCATTTTATGAATTTTAGTTATCGCACTTAATTTCAAAGGCAGAGAGTCGGTAATTTGAAACTCTATTCATTTGCGGCTCCTGCTGCTTGCAAATTTAGGCCAAGTATTCACAGGAGTTTCGATAGAGGCCGGTTATCAGCGGTTTACCGTCGCCGTAAGGTCTCAGTTACCGCCGTCTATTTCGCCAGCGAGCAAGCTCCCGCATTTGGGTTTCGCCTAACAGGCCCTTTTCCGGGCACAGACACATACTCCACCACCAACAACCGTTTATGGAAAAGTTATTGAAATCCTTGCATTAATCCACACTAATTGATTTTTTTTTCTTTCTCGGCTCAGGTTGAGGTCTGGAGGAGATCATGTTAAAATTCTTCACAGCAGTAGCAAATTAAAAAACAAAATGTTCCAACGAGAATCATTCTTTAAAAAATGGATCATATTTCTGTGAGGTTTTTTCTTTTACCCAAGAGAATGTTTTTCTTAAAAAAAGATAACTATTAGCAATCGCGTAAGATTTTAAGCAGCCTTTTCTTGAGAAATACGAGCACGTGTCTAGTACTGGAGTTACTTCCGACATCACGTTTTCATTGTGAGCTATTGTCTCTGATGACTTTATTTCCGTTGACGTTTTTGTAACACGCCCTGCCTCTGCAGTCCACCGCTATCGTACGAACTTCGGATTTCTTCCCTAAACTGTTTGGAATATGTCGACTGTTTCTCTTATTTCACGCATAAAATGCTATTTTGGCTCCATGCAAATTATCGCTGGTAGTACCATTGTCAGTTCTCGCACTCTTAATATTATTATTTCTCACGCAACCAAACAATTCTGCCGCAGATGTTTTCTCTTGAGGGGTCATTTTGTTCGACTGTTTTGAACCTTTCCATGCCCGTAAAAATACATTACAACTGGAGGGCAAAATAAAATAAACTCACACCTGGAGGCCGAATGCATACAGTTCGTCCTTCTGTCTTGTTCGTCTCCCACTTATTTGTACAGGACTGACAAGAATCTATTATCTCAATAACATCAGCTTTTTCCATATTATCTTAAAATCACTCTCAATGACAAATCTAGAAAAGTCTTACTGTAACAGTTTCACCCAAAACGTTTGATGCCTGATCTCTGGTTTGGATAAATAATTTTATATTTTATCAAAGATCTTAAAAAACTAATAAAATGTAAATCATCGGGCGCATCTCTTAAATCTGACGAATTTTTTCCCGGCGAAATAAAAATTAGTGTAATAATTGTAGGCCATACATAAAATGACTATTAAGGAATTAGTCAGTTTCACCGTGTTCAATATTTTCATATTTTCCTAATTTTTGTTCAGATTTTTACTTCATTCGCGTCAGTAAGGTCAATCTACATTCCATTCAACTACTAAACCGCTTTGGGCAAGCAATAACCCTGGCCTAAATTGGAAAGGCCTCGAAATCAATATTTAGTCAAGACGAATGATCTACCATCTCACTTCCTACATTTGGAGTTGTATGTTTGATAAGCATCACTTGTTTCTAGCTTGAGATGGTAAGTATTACAATAAATTGCAAGACAATGCATTTCACTACTGCGGTTGAGGACTATCGTGTTGCACTAAAAAATGCGATGCTAGCGAGTTAGAGTCAAGTTATGAATTCGGATTTAGAATAAAGCAGGCGAGGATTGAGCTAAAATTGGGTTTTTGGCGATTAAAAAGTGCTTGAGGTACTTCTAAGAAATTTCCTTCTTTTATTCCTGGGTATCTTTTCTGAAGTTTATTTTCCGGGGTTATCTGTCTTCCTAACTGCATTTGGCTCGGAACTAGTCGTACTTCGTGTCGAGGAGAGGTTCCCGTGTGATGGAACAGCTTTAAAACCAATCCAGCTTTATTTTCCGCTTTTACACCTGACTGCATAAAAACTTCATTTATGCTGCTAATTCAAATTATTTCCAATTGCACTGGGGTTCATAAAAACCTTGTTGACGGCAGGCCGTTGAAGCGGGTATCAGATCTTCATGGTCGGCCCTCTGTTGACTCTGTTGTGGGAGAATGTGTTTGGAATTCAACTAACGAAGAAAGACTTAAAACTTTTCCAATTCTAAGTTTTCTCGAGTTCGTTTTGTCCACTGGCAATATAGATATCTTAAACAGTAGGCCACGCAGGATCTTGTTAATCTAAACTTTACTCATTTATGTATATAATCACGTTACAGCTGGTAGCCTGCACGCTACCGCTAATGTGATGTTCTGCTGTTGTATTTTAAAAGCAATTCATGTTTCCGATTTCTTGCTGAAAATAAAAGTTAGGATAGAACATTCGATTTTTTATGATGTTTAAAAAGAGTTGATATTGCTTTCCATTTCCCGAGGTACCGCTTGGATGGTAAAATTTTTCCATGGCTTAAATAGGTTATGGAAACAAAAAGTGATAAATTCTAAAATATAGCACGAGCGCCAAATAAGTTTAGCCAAGAATGAATCAGAGGATCATCTTCCTTTCTCTTTCGAAGGTTTCTGTAGTTTTGATAATTAGTGCCAGCCAATTCACTTTGCCATCTCATTTGAGTAATGGAACTCTTTGGGAAAAAGTCTGGGAAAAGCATTTTAACTTGTGTCATGTCCGGTGAATTAATGTTGTCTGTTTGTCTCTTTTTAACATTGCGGTTTTTTCCTTTGTGAGATCTTGTCCCTTCTCCAGTCTTAATTGTTTTTGTAGGTTCACCAGTACATTCATGAGAAATCGAATGATCATGTTCCATGTCAGTTTTATTGCGTACTCGTCTGGTGTGATGAGAGCCAATTCTTTTTCTCCTTAGAGTTGAAAAATCAAGGGATCTTCCAAATTGTTTTCGTGGCAGCGCTGAATCCAAACAATAATTGCTGCTCTCTTCTGGTTCTGATGTTTCCTCGATCGTGTCGAGTCGGACGAGAGGAGCTCTTTTGGTTATCCTTTCCATTTAATTGCGTATGTCTTGAATAAAAGTTTTCTCGTCTTGTGAAGAATTCACGGTCTGCTAAGATGTCGATTGTCACAGCTCAACTGAGAATGCCAAGATAAGATTATGCTTGCTTTCTTTTATGCCCATGCAGACACCAGTGGCTGATAATTTTGTTTGCCACGCTGTTCAAGCTTAAATTTAGAATACTGACTGGAAATGATAATCATGCGAAAGAAACTGAAATAGCCTCTGATTCAACGTCGCAGATGTGACACAGTTGAGTCGTTACAATAGCTTGAATGTTTACGGTAGCATGTAGCGTCACAAACCTCATCAATATTTACTCAGCGGTGTAAGCCATGACCAATTAAAGTCGTGTAGTACTGTTGAAAAGAAAATATTGCAAATCGTAAATAGCCATGATGATAAATAAAAAATCCTCTTTCCTTTTGCACTGAGAACGGAAAAGGTTTCTTACCATTAAACAAATTAACAGTCTGATTAGTATTAGTAACTTTCAGTTCAACCGTGAGGTAATATCAATATATATATTTGTATCGCACAGATTTGATTTGAGTCTTAAATTTAAAAAACATCTTTGAACGTCAAAACAAAGTTTATCAAAAGTAACATTTATTGAAATGTTCTCATGACGCAAGTCTGTACCTATCTTTTATCTCTCTTTTAATTCACAACTTCTCAAGAGCCGTTTAGAAACCCGGTCAGTTCGGAATCGATTGCGATATCATTTTAGCATGAATTTGAACGTAAACAACACGTTTTCAACATTTCGAGATACTTCATATTTTCGTTGTGATATTTGTCATCTGTGCGGTACAAAATAAATCATGTATGTTTACGTATTTCAGTTGGAAAACGTCTACGTGATTTGGTAGGTGGACTGTTGCAAGGAATATGAGTGGCTTGGAACCACATTAAAAATGAAGAAATTGTATGTGCTTTAAATTCGATTTAAGCGGCCCAGGATTAATACCAGCCGGCGAGATATTTCTGCCTTGCCAAAGGAAAAAAAGTAGAAAGCGAAAGCGTTTTACTTGAAAACTCGTCGTAAATATCTTAAACGTAAACAGGTAGGTGTAAGAAAGCCGCAAACTGGAGTCATTTTTTATTTAAAACCACTCTAATAACATGTACTAAACTTATTGACGCCCTAATCACGTCTCATCAGCAGTATGGAAGCTGTTTTTCGTGTTGTGGGCCCACTTCAGGTCTACGCCAGTCTGCATAGACTGGCAGACGACGAGAACTTGTGCGTACAAAGACGCATCTGCCGTGTAATGCAGTATGGTAAGAAAGGAAAAAAAAAATTGCCTATATCTGCCATACTCAGCAGACACTGCGGAAAGTGGTCTTAAAAATTTAAATTGGAGCACATAGTCAGTGTCTGGCTGTTTTGTTTCTATACTATACACAAATAACCGCGTTCACCTCTAATATGCGTGGGTGCCCTATGACATTCTTCTTTGAAAAGAGCAAACAGTTGCAAAAGCCTCAAAAATAGAAATTTAGAACCTCAATTTTAAATTCAGAGAAAGAGTTTTATGGCAAATTACACAAAAAAACTTAGATATTTTTTGATCTATTTCAGATCCTAATCGGCAAATATTGTGGCTCGAAATTGAACGGCAAAAGCACTGATTTCAGAAACAGAAAAAAAATGAATATAAGGAGAAACTGCTAAATAAGTAACAAGTGTTTGCCTCATTTAACAAACACCTTGAGGGAAGTGTGATTTTTCGTAATGAAAATACATGTGAAATAGCTTTAGAACTCAAGACGCATTAAGACAGGCAATAAAGATAAAGATAATCACTACTTACTAGCAGTACCAGAATACTTATGCGAGCTCGAGAAGTGTTGTTGTAAGAAGGTTTTTTTTCGTAACTATGCACATGCTGCCATGATTTAGGCCAATTAAAATGTTGACTATCTAAGATAACTTCAGAAATATGCATATGAGCTAATTTTAGTTGAGTGCAGCCACGTCGCTACTCAATCACGATACTATTTCAGAAATGGTTCGATTTTTCCAAATTAAGAACTTTGAATCACAGACACAACTGAACTAAAACATAAATATTCGTAATATATCCAAAAACGTCTTTAGTGTGAGCCGGAGTCTACAATACAATGAAATGAATCATGGTTGGCACTTGTTTAAAGCAAAGCAAATAACGAAAGTTTTTTTGGACTTTCTGCTGTAGAATCATTTAAAGAGCAGGTACCCCTTTGAGTCATAAGTGCAGCTGTCGTTCCCAGCGGAAACAATTTTAACGAATGTACCGATCCTGTTAAATGTGAATATCCAAATAATACTTTCGATCTTTTTTAGAAAGATTCGGTATCGGATTCATCTTTCGGTTTGGTTTGACCTAAGAAAATACAACCTTAACTTTAAAATAAGAAAGGTTTAGAGCCAGGAGATCATCGAACAACTTTGAACCAATAACATATGCTAGCCAAGAGCAGTTTTCAGTTGAGTGTTTACAAACCAAACCAAAGTGATCACAGACTTTAATTAGAGCAGAGGCTTACATCATCATTAACTAACAGGAGCTCAAAGTAACTGCCTTAAGCGCCGGAAAACGCGTGAGACTAGGTTACGAGTGGTTTATTTTGCGTCTGACTTGTTGACAGGGTGATGCGAGTTTTTTTTTTCTATCAATCACAATGCGAAGTATAGAAAAACCAAAGCAACCCTGATTTACGTTTGACACTCATATTTGAAAACTGCTCTCGTGGAAAATTGAAAGTTCTTTTCGCGGAATAGTCCGCCAAACCCGAAATCGGGTGCTGTATCATTGAATTTACATCCGCAAATTCAATGATACAGCAAGATTTCCGTGCACTGATCAATGAACTTTCCACCTACACAAAATGTATTGTTTTCTATTTTCAGAACACTTTTTAGAACATTTCCTGTTACAGTTAATCTTAGCCTGGGGGTCACGTTATACGAACAAAACAACATCATCAAGAGTGAAAGAGCGGTATTTGATTGCAAAGGCGCAGACCATTCATGATGTCTGCTTTGATAGAATAAGACAGAATGAGAGAGGAAGCCAAAATATTGTTAAACTGGAAAAATATGTTTGTTCCAAAAGTAATTATTGATCAATGTGTGCAATGGCTTGACAGTCCATTATCATCTCGTATTGTTTAGAAACTGAAGCCGGAGAGAATTTAATTCAACAGCTGATAAGTTGAACAGAATATTCACCTAACCTCGCCTATTTTGTAATGAGTTTACCATAGGAACTTCTTATCTCTACGGCCGCTGTTCGGCTAAGGTGTTGGGCGGGAAAACTCATCATTCAGATTCTAGATAAGTTATCTAGTGGCTGAAAGATTACCTTGTACGTTTCTCCACACTAGGTTGTGAGCAACAAACAGATTCACCCTCTCACCTTTGCGCTCTGACCGCGGTTTTTAAAGCCGCCGGAAACTCAAAGGCCGCTTCTGATAATTCCGTTCCGCACGGTTTAGAAATACATATATGTTTTTAAACTAAATCTGACCAAAATAACCGTCCTTTCGCTTCTCATTTACACCATCATGAAGCTGCGATTCAACTCTAACCTTTCAGCCATGAGCGAAATTAGGCACCGGATGCTTGTATATCATTTCTGATGGTTTCAGACTTCACGCGGATTTAAAATCAGTAGCACTAATATCACGTTTCTTTTTCTATTCTTGCATCCTGACATATTTTCTCGCGTGTATTTCATCAACTTTGCGAGAAAAAGCATCGAATGGTGAAGGATAATTTGTCGTGTAATTGCAGTGAAATTCATAAACAACAAGCTCGACCGTTTTAAACTTAGATTTATCAAAACAGACAGGTTTTGCCTGCAGGTAATGTGATTATTTCAAATTTGATTTTGACGCGGATCCAAACCACCTCCAGCTATTCATTTAACATAAAACCTTTCCAACCTGCACGAAAACAACAAACAGTAGTCTAGTGCTAGCTTTTAAACTTCTATTTTTAAGAATTGCGGTAAAAACAATAAATTGCCACTCGAAAACTAGTTTGTACTACCGTTCTACAAGCTGAGGGGAGAAAACAACCACAGAATACTTTGCAACCAGCAGCCCACTGACGTTAAATGTGAAACATTTTCCGACAAACTCTAAGGCGACATTTTCAATATCTGGCTTCAGCCATCCTATTTCTCTGAACTGATCGAAAGTAAAGACACAAGGTAAAATATTTCTAAGAAAACGATAACTGTGCGCAGATCTAGTGTCATTTCTTGACAAATAGCGTGCATTAAAAGGTTTGAAAAGATCTTGTTTTCTGTTTTGTGAATAAGTGTCCTTGAGGCTTTTAGTCAAAGTAGTGATGAAATAGACTCTTACCAAGAAACCTAAGTATAAAGATCTCAGATTTTATACTCTTGTCAGCTAAGAAGTTTTGGAGTATTCCTTTTTTGTCATTAATATCATCACTCTCTATGTTATCCCCAGTAAAGACTAGCAGTATAAGAATTGTTCCTTCGTGAGAACGAGTAAAGGTGATGTCTAATGGACGCATGCGCTTCCTCCATATAAGCTTAACCACGATTGAATCAGCGGGTCGAACCCTTGTTCCGCCTTCAAATGTGTGTGAGCCTTGTCTTTGCACATTTCTTTGAAACGTGGTTCGTTGCAACCGGAGAAAAATTCTGGAAAAAGCCTTTCGACTTGACTCTGCTGACTATTCGCTTTTTGGTGACTTTTAAGCTGATCGGTTTTTTGTGATAGCTGTTCTGTAAAGCCCACTTGCACGTGACAAGTTACCGGCGCCCTTTCCATTTCACGTGTTGATGTCTGTGTTTCCTTGCAGGGTGCTGATGTCTTGTAAAATGGCCTTAATTCTGCTTAAAGCTGAAATGTAGGAAAAGATATAGTTTTTTTTGAGTTGAACCTCCAAGATTAAATCTTTTCCTTAAGTTGGGGTGAGCGGTACCGGAAATACAAATATTACGAGTTAAACCCATGTACGATTTAAACATTGAGAATGCATAACTTCTCCAATCACTCGTGTCTATCCAAAGGAAAAAGATTCACCCCCAAACAACTATAAGGAATTTCTAAGAAACCATTTTAAAACCTACAGGGGGAAAGTACATAGAAAACTTACCGCAGCAAATGGCTAAAGCTACTCTTGAGAACTGAGAACACGGCTTAGTGGGACGGAGTCTTGATAAAACTGGAATAATCGTCGCAAAATTACTTCGTTTTTATTACTACTGAAGAGAGAGGCGAGACCTGTCTAGACATTAATCGAAATTATTGCTTAGAACAGGTGGCATCGCAACGTGGAATGCAAGACATCTTTTGACCAAAATATTATTCAAAACGTGAATTGTACATTGAGCGGGCGTACTACGTGTGCGTGAAAGAGAGGAGTGAGCAAGACTTTAAACTCTTTAATCCCCTGAAGAGATTAACATGTTACTTCTCCCTTTAATATCCATACATAACCCAGCAGATCATAAGAATTAACAAGAAGATCTTTAGGGTTAAAAGGGTAAACAAAAACTCCCTGTTAGCGATAAACTTTTTTTTCGGACTTTGTACTAAGAGAAGAAGATTCGAAGTCGGATTTCACTCAGGATTCTGAAATGCCAACTTGTAAATTCATTATATAACAAGATAAAGAAGACTTCAGTTGCTGTGTTTTTTCGCTAATTTAGTTTACCCATTCACTGGCTTAGCACACGACCACTAACCGAGTCTTCCCCGGCAGTATTCCTACTCAGGCAAGGAATTTTTGTTTCTTTCAAAATGCAAGGTACATCGTGCTCGAAAACCTTGGCCGATATTTCATCACCACATCATATCGGCCAAGGTTTTCGAGCACGATGGATATTTACCTCGATGCTCCGCAGCTCGGTAAATATCCACCACTAGCTTCTAACATTGAAGTGTTTTAGTAAATAGTAATTCAAAAAGGGAGATGATATAACACAAAAAGATGTCGGGTTTCAACACATTTTTCTTGCAACGATTACAATATATTCAGACACAAATCCTACTCTCCACTGTTTTAATATATTCAAAAGATTATAATCTCTTGGTATGAACTAATTTCCAATACTAGAGAGGTAATTCTGACCTCTGACTGCTTTACATTTCCAAGTAAATTAGACCGAACAATTTGGTTTCACATCAAGATAAAGCATGCCCTCCGGCTGATGAGTTCATCAGTTCTTTGCACGATAATATATCGAAATCGTGCGGAATAGTTTAATTTTAATCGTGTTTAAAAGTTAAGGTATCGCTAGATATTTTATACGAAGGTAGTTTATCAAACGCGAAAAGTGTTTCAAGACTGACGCCTTGTGAGTGAAGTTATAGTGACACCGAAAAAACGACCTCGTAGACACGTGGTCAAGAGTGGAGCTCACGAACGACAACGTGAGAGGAACAGCACACCTGTCTTAGCAAGCCATTTCCAATAAAGTCAACGAAAAACCGAGCCAAATGTATTGATCTCATTAGTTGAAAGCAAATACTGACGGCATATTTTCAGTCAAAACAAGTGCAATTGCCAAACTTGAATGAAGCCTGAAATATATGGTTTAGATGCGCGAGAACTGAACATACTCTGAAAGGTCTCTGGTGTTCCGTAACAAAATGGTTAACTGATATTTAACAATCAAAATTCGGAATAGAAAAAGAAGACACGAACACTCCTTAAATATCCAAACTATGCAAATTACGTTCTTTATTACAAATGAGTCGGGAAAAAGGTAAATTCGTAAATAATTTACCTCATGCTAAGCACCACTGAAACAGAATGGAAAACCTTTAACCTAAACCATAGCATGGAACTTTTGTTATCATAATTTATCTCGGTACAATAAGGATATTTCAAACATAATTTTCATGTAGAGGCACAGAACCTCTTTATATTAAAGGCAATTGAATACAAGGTGAGCCAAAAACATGTGTAGAGTGTTTGCCGTAATGAAAAAAATGCATTTCGAAAGCTCGAGTCCATTCTGAGATGAAAGAAATTAACGAGCTTTCCGTGACAGGATTTCTCCAAGTCATATTAATTCCTATATAATGAATCAATGCGTAATTCACAAAAGTTCATAGTTACTCTTAAATCAAAGAGCTCAAAGGGTATTAAAAGTTCGCTGGAGATTTTAATCGAATTCCATTTGCGAACAAATTTAACATAGTGCGGGCTAGAGAGGTTTTTAAGGCTTGCAGAATAATATCATATGACTTGTGATGTGCCTTAACGTGATATGCTAGTAATATATGGCAACGAAGAACAGACATTTTTATTAACTTGGAAATCAGATTCTGACAGCAACACCACGAATCTATTCTTTCTTTTTGAGGTTTTATTGCTAAAAACACCTGAAGATGTCAAAACAATAATTCGAATTACAAACTCTAAGACACGTATGATCTTACTGAGGTTTTTTGACCTGGTGGAAACAGAATTTCCTATGAATCACTCGGTAATTTTCAATTTAGTGTCGAAAGTCCACTGTTTCTTTGGTTTTGTTTCACTTCGCTGGGATTGGCTTAGAAAACTCGAGCCACTTTCTCAGCCAATGAGATTTAAAGCTAAAACCAACTGCCAATTAGTTACCCGCGTTTTCCCGCGCTGCAGTTTCTTTGTCCCTATTTGACTTCTCATTGGCTACTTGTCATGTTTGTCTTTCTTCTTTTGGTGTTGGTTTTACAACACTCCATCAAAAAGCAGTCTATATCTGTAGAGTGAGGATATCCGTGTTTACATAGCTTTGTATTAAATCTCAGACTCTTCACGAGCATATCTCTAATTTATTCACGATCCCTAATAGATTTAGTAAGATTCAATTCATAAAGCAAGAAAAGCGAAAAGGCAATTTTAAAGAAAGACAACGACTAGGAAGACATTCCAAGTGCACATAAAAGGAACAACTACACCACACACGCCTCTACACTAGCGAGAAATCCACAGAGATGATTGTGGAACAATCTTGTTCCGTAGGAAAACGATAATCCATAATCAGCTTGCTCTTCAACAAGGGTTTCTTGGCAATTTTCTCCTGATACTCGGAGAGAGGAAATTGCAGCCAACAGCCGTCTTGAAATTGAATGAAGTGCAGAGCCGACTTCTTCGGAAGAATGTAATCTTTTTGATATCTACGAATGAAATTCGTCCATTTCTGACGCACACCTTCAACCTTCGGAAAGCAGCGCATTGAACCGCGTGATGTATTATTAATGCAGCAGACATGCATGATTTGGATCCCCAGCTTTACAATAGGTTCCCCTTTTCTAATTTATCTCTCTTCCCTCGATGATCACAGTTTACTACGTAAACAGCTGCGTAATTCATGTAATTTGGTCGCTTCGGTCGCACAAAAAGGAACCAATATTTTGTCTTCAGATCGTAATTTCAATGTGTGAAATATTGTCACGGAAAGATCGTAAGGCGCACTTAATTCTTTTATTTCAGACTGAAAATGTAACTATCACCTAGAAAAACACGCTAAAAAAAAGATCGCTTCGTAGGTTTGTCTTTTTTTCTTTTCATTTCGCAAATAATCTACTAATTTATATTAACTTCAAACCTTGTTGTTTCTGTAAAATTGTTACCAACGATGTATTTCAACTCCCCCTTGATTGCGCTTCATTTTCGGTCGGTAACCGAAATCTATACTTCTGACCTAATTGTTACAAAAGCCCGATGGTTCGGGCTGCTGACTCCTGGTCAATCGAAGCGCTACTTGTTTATAACGCGAACTGTAATCCCTTATAATTAAAATAAAAAGAGTAGTAAAAGTCGTAGAAAAAATGTTAGTGCCGAAAGCAAGGCATAAGAAAACGAGGTAACTCGTGTTTATGAAGTGGCTGGAGTTACCTTGAGAAGTCCAATGATGTGCTTCGAACGGCCGATGTGCTACGGTAGTCTGCCTTAATAGACGTGTGAAAACACGACTGACAGTTTCTCATGTCTAGTATGTTTAAAATCTGTCGCTAAAAGCAGGTGGTTGGCTCTTTTCTAAATGAATTTGCTCTTTTATGTTTTAAAACGTGAGGAAACACAAGACGCTCCTGTGACACACGTCGCCAAAAAGATAAGTAAGACCAAAGTGTTATACAAGTTTTTGGTACTTTAGAATTTATGAAAGCTTTATCTTGGCGTACGGGTTAAAAAACACAAATTTTTCGCTTGTCTTTTATTTAGAAGGGTGAAAAAAACAATTCGACTAAAATTTTCTTAACAAGGGGAATAAAAGTCAATTAAAGTTTAATTCTACAGTAAGATAACTTAAATGGGCATACAAGTTTCTTGCCGCTTGAACCCTTCTTATGCCATCCCTTTTTTTCCTTCGTTTAGCGTCGAATGCGTTTCCTGATATTGGGTCAGTCGGATTGAAAAAAAAAAACCTAAAAAGAAAAAAAGTCTCTGGATAGGAGGCCTGTTACCCCAGCATCATTGCTGTGGAGCCTGGAAACAAGACATGAACCCAAAATCAATATGGCGGAAACGTTGGTTGATGTTATTGTAAAATTAAGACAACGTGGGTAAAAGGATCAACCACCGAAACTCCTATGCGACATACCAGTATCCCTAAATTTTCAGCACCTGCTTGAAAAGGAAGTTTTGGATATATCAATCATTACAACTTCGTGCCGGGTTGGTGAGCAATTACCTACAGACTTCGTAGACGTTAGACTGAATGATTCGATTGGTAAACGTCGCGTTACTGGATCCAACTTCATCGAATATTGTATCAAGAGCAGGAACAACATGAAGAACAGCCACCACCAAAACGAAGTGCGTTTCAGGCGATGATGGCCGCCGCTCTCGTGAAAGAACTCCCTCCACATATGAAGTCCACGAAAAGAATTCATTTGATGCCCTCTACAACCAAGTCTTGAAGGCTATCATTTCAAACTACAAAAAGAGTCAAATGGCAGGGGAAAGAAAAGCTTATAGCGATTTCTGCCAAATATGTAGAAGCTACGACAGGTTATATGTCAATGGTTCCTTTTCTTTAAAAGGACACACACTGGAACTTTTAATTTAAGTTGGCGATGAAGAAGACGTTTAAAGTTAATATTTATATCTCAGTGGATTAACAACGAGGATGACGTTAAAAGTTGATATTTACGTATTTGGATTAACAAAATACACAATATACTGTAAAAAAATGTTCCTGTTTTTGCTCCTGTTTTTCTCTATGCTGTTACTATGCTCTTTGTTCAGATCAAAAGGATTATTTAAAGTAAAAAAAGGTTTAATAACGTGGTTGCCTTTTTTCTTTTCTTTCTGAAAATGCCAAAAATTTGGGTCTGTCGGACCACACTGAACGGAGGAAAAAAAGGAGATGGCCTAAACGACATTCAGATATCACGTGCCGCATAAAACCAGGGATTGTAATCAAGATGTAACCATACCAACGATATAGTTTGTTTATTGTTGGCCGTTAGCAAGTTGACACTGAGAGATTTACCTTATACCTTAAATATACTAAATATTCTATAGGGTAAGGCGTAACCATGCCAACGTTATACTTTTTTCATTATCGGCCGATAGCAAGTTGACACTGAGAGATTTACCCTGTACCCTAAATATACTATAACTCTATAGGGTAAGGCGTAACCATGCGAACGTTATAGTTTGTTCATTGTTGGCCGTTAGCAAGTTGATACTGGGAGATTTACCTTGTACCCTAAATATACCATATATCCTATAGGGTAAAGCGTAACCATGCCAACGTTATTATTTGTTCATTATTGGCCAATAGCAAGTTGAAACTGGGAGATTTACCCGGTACCCTAAAAGTACTATATACCCTATAGGGTAAGGCGTTACCATGCGAACGTTCTAGTTTGTTCATTGCTGGCCGTTAGCAAGTTGACGCTGGGACACGTTTACCCTGTACCCTAAATGTACTGTATATACCCTATAGGGTAAGGCGTAACCATGTGAACGTTATAGTTTGTTCATTGCTGGCCGTTAGAAAGTTGACACTGGGAAACGTTTACCCTGTACCCTAAATATACTATATGCCCTATAGGGTAAGGCGTAACCATGCTGGCCGATAGCAAGTTGACCCTGGGACACATTTACCCTGTACCCTAAGTATACTATTCCCTGGGTTTGTCAGGTTTTTTCAGTTTCCATCAGTAATTGCTTCTCTGTGAAAAGGAAATATGATAAGTTTCATTTATCATTAATTTCAGCTTTAAAAATTTGCACGTTTTATCTGCCGTGGAGTGTGCGTATTGTCCTTGAGCCCCAATTTATAAGATTCCATTGAAATAAAATTATCCTGTGCAAGAATCAACAATTAGAGAGGCCTTGTTGGTGCTTGATCTGCTCTAAACCAAGCAGAGGAAAGAACACGAAACGTTTTCGAGTGTCTTAGCAGCTGTTACTAGCCAGATCAATTCAAAGAATTCCTATGGCCAACTCGAACATAAAGTGCTTAATCTATAGATGACGTTTGGTTGTGAACTTGTCATGATTGGTCTTGCAGCAATGCAAGGTTGCTACAGCCTCAAAATCCTAGCTTCCAGAAAATCACGGAAATTTCCACAATTATGGTAATCATCCAACTCTGCACAATAATTGTAAACGCATATAAAAATTTAGAAGCTACAATCCAAATCTTCCTTCGCCTGCACATGTCAAATTCCACTATTTTCCATTCTAATGACACGTTTTGCCTCACAATTTCTCATTGAATGATCTTTAAAAACAGGGTTTTCTCCTGCTTGCTTCTGATAATAAACCTTAAGTTGTCTGTCTCGGAACGAAAATACCTCAGAACGCATTTTTTTGTGACCGCAAGTTTTTTTGACTTATAGAAATTAAAGATACGCGACAATAAATTTCACAAGAAAGGCCGAAAAGCATGAGGAAAAAGAACATGATTATTTTTGTCCGCTTCTGAGCGATCAAGTCGCCTATGTTCACATAAGATAATTGAACTTAATCACGGTTCTCGTTTTACATCAGATCATAAACAATCGAAGCGATTCTCTGTACTAGGTTTGTGGCTGAACTCATTAAATTTTTGTTCATTTGGAAAGTGACATTTTAAGCAACGATGCTAAGCAAAAACTGTAACAAAGCCTGTATCGTTTTCAGCGCAAATACTACTCCAATTTGGTTTCATGCACGGGTGAATTCAGTTTGGGACGACCAATTACCACAGTGTCCACATCTTAGTGGCTTTGTGAGTGGTGGGAGTGACTCATTTACATATCGGAGTCCCCGATAAAAACTCGTTTGCACGAGCTAAAAAAGACCACGATAAGGTCACAAAAAAAAAGATCATCTCATTACTAATCACGTTCTTAATTGTTTAGAACCGTATTTAGAAGCGATTTTTCTGAGCAAATCATTCAGAGTAATAAATGTGAGCAGTTATCACTGGAGAATCTGGCGGTTTTCACGAAACTACAGAAAATTAGATCTAGGTCACGAAACTCGCAGGAGTCAATTCACGCTTTACACGCATTTCTAAATTCACGAATCACGTTCCTGTTTTAGAAAGTTTCACCCGTCACGTATTGACGATGGGTTTCAGATAAAAGTCGGCTCACCCTCACTCTTTGTATGTCAGCGGTCCTTGGGTTTTCCGGCACGGAATGAATGAGTTGCCAGTGATCGGATCCTTGTGTTTGCGCAGAGATTTCTGGGATCGCCACGGGGCAAACATTGCAACTCGCTAGAAAAAAATGTATGGCGAAAGGTTGTTTCGACGTCCATAAAAACGATTTTGGAGAGAGCTTATCGCTTTTTCGCAGCTCTTTTATCACAAATGGATTTGAGTAACGTTGATACTTGGGAAGCGTAAGTTTTTGTTTGAACAACCATGCATTTTTTTGTAAACTCTGCCGATTATCTTTTATCCATGCGCAAGATTTATCTTGAAATGATCTTTTATTTTGAAATTTTGAAATATTGGCCATAAATCGCTAAATAAATAACTCATTAGAGCCTTTTCAGTTTTTTTGACGAGTGTTAAGTCTACTTCTAGCTTTTTCCTTGGCTTGGTAATACAAGAGAGCGCTACAACAGCTACCTCAGGACAGCAGGAGAATGGTTTGTTCGAGCATTAAATATTATCGTGATACATTTAAGCGATTAAACACCTACATTCCTATATCATTGTGATCAGTGAGAACGAACCGGCGTTGGTAATCGGCTCAATACTGCGACGATGAGTACAGTGTAGGTACAAATGGATCGCTTAAAGAGCGATGCACAACTGATGATATGTCCACAGTTTCTGTCGGAGTTCCCGTGATCTTGCCTTTCCTGACAAGATCCTTCAAGGAGAAAAGCGGTAGCTCAAAAACCTCATGCCAAGGCCACTGGATACTTCAAACAAAACTATTCAAAACAAACTATCACTTGACCTAGGAATTTCCTCATGTCTTTCATCGCTTATTTCATCCTTCCAAAGAGCAACAGCTTGGTAAAAACAATTTCCATATCCGCTTACAACGACTTCTCTCCTTTGAGGAGGAATATTTTCAGACGTCGTAATTTGTTCTTTCAATACGTGAAAAAGTATGAAACATGTTGTACCTACATAAATACAACTGTCAAGACTTAAAAGAGTAATTTCCTAGCAATTTCTGGCTAAATTTGTAATTTGTTGAAATTTCACAATGTATCATACGCAAGGAGGAAAGTTTATCGGTATATTTTATAATATATTTCGCGGTAATTCTATCGAAAGCTCACACCTCCCTCGTTTCAACTTTATTTAATGCATCTATGATAAACTGCAGCGGAAAAGCGTTGATTTCTCTCTACAATCTTTTTTGGACGTCGAAACAACTTTGTTTGCTTTGCGGTGATCCCAGAAATCTTTGCGCAAACGCAAGGATCCGATTACTGGCTAGTCATTCATTTAGATCTAATCTAGATCTGATAGGTGATCTCACACTGGGAGGTGATTTCACGCTGAGAGGTGATTTCATGCTTCATGTGGAGCCTTTAATCACGTTCCTTTTACATTTCTTTCACGCGTTACGTACTCATTTTTATTCCAAATCACGCGTCGCTCGCAAACCCTTTGAAAACTCTTAGGGAGATTTACTTAACAGCTTATCAACACCTAAGATACGACGTTATCTTTACTTGATGCACTGATCAAATTTTCATGATTTCTGTGATTTCCTTCATGATATTGGACTTTGAATTCCGTTTTTATTGACAGTTTTCTCGTTTCGAGTCAATATATTTATCGATTATCTAGCTCACTTGCGAAATAAAATGCATATGCCCATGCATATGCACTTTATTTCGCATAAATGGGGAAGAAGGAAGCAAAAGTGAAAAAGTCGCCACGATTGTCATCAGTGCAGAGGATGTAATTTGCATTTATTTTTAGATTTACAGTACATAAACTTCAGTGTCATCAAGCCATCTTGTATATTTTATTTCACAATGACAGTTAATCATCCTTTTCTCCTTTTCAGAGGAGGAAGGAAGGTGGCAATGATAAGTTTGACGAGGCAAATAAGATCCTCAAAAACATCAAATATCTACTAGTTTCAGTAAACGTCCACTTTTTAGGAAGAAGGTAGTCTCTTATTCGGGTACGTGCCATCAAAACGACATTGCTTTCGGCAGACCACGGGCAGTCGTTACTTTCACCAAAGTCCATCGCGCGGGTAAAAATAAATCAAATAAAAAATTGATGATAGAATGCTGCGCGGAACTCAGGAAGTGAGGCGCACGAAAAGTAGTACTTTTCGGAAAGAAACATGAACTTCGAAGACATGTACGAGATCAAGGGACTTATTATGAAAGGGTCGTTTGCCGAAGCGAAGAAATGCGTTAGTAGCAAAACATTACAGCTGTTCTCGGTCAAGGAAATTCATTATAAAGATGCAGAATATATAGAGAAAGTAGAAGATGAAGAGGTAACGGTATTTTGAGCCGATGAGCTGTGTTTGAAGATCGCGACGGCATTCCCTCTCCCTTCCTCCCGCAAACTCTTCCCAAGTGACCCCCCAGAAAGTTTCTGAATAAATGCTCTGTTCTATATGCAATAAATGGGTTAATGGGTTGTTTTGTAGATTTTTATAGCCCTGAATATTTTAGGTAATGCCTTAGGTAATGCCTAACTAGTCATCAGTCGCGATTCTCATAATAAAGGACGTGGGAGAACTCTGGGGGTTTTGAATCTGTTCTTGGAATGGTTGTTGATTGCCTCAAATGCTTTTTATCTTACCGCTGAATTTCATAATATTCTTGCTTGGGAATTTCTTTTTAAAAAAAGCAGAAGGAAAAGAAAATTGATCTAACGACAGGACAACGTTGAAGACCATCTGTCTTGAGGGCCCCCTGTAAATACGATTCCAGTTTGGCCATAAACATTTTGATTTGCTAGCGGCAAAAGCCTTTCTGAGCTAAGTACATTTGCCATAAATAGTCGTAATTGGAATTTTCTTATCGAAACTGTCGAGTGTCTGAAAATATGCGTTTGGTGTACGTAGAACACAGAGAGATTAAATAATGATAACGAACTTTATCTGTTGTGATTATTCCTCGCAAGCTTTCGGGAAAACACAGGTATTTCCTTCACGCCAGGCTATTTCGATCAAGCTAAAAGTAAAAAAAAATGTCTTCCTATAAATCAGTTAAGAGATGAGGACACCTGTATTTTCATTTATTAGCGTAATGGTATAGTGTAGACTTTTTAAAAAATGGTCGTCACTTTAGAGAAAATGATTGTATTCATAGGGGAAACTTAGGTTGTCTAGCGAGTTACGATAGCCGTAAATATCCTCTGTAATTTGTAATTGCAACATTCATGTTTTCTTAATTTATATATAACTATATATGTATATATGAATTAAGGCGAGTAATACGCTAGTTTGAAGAAATCACGTAGCTCCTCATATTTTTATCAATTCAATTCAGTCACCATCAGGAGGAAAGTACTCGAGGAGGTATGTTTAGATCTAAGGAAATGGCCGCGTTAATTGTTCTGTCATAAGGATTTATCTCTCTATTAAGATATCACGATATTTTAAATTTTATAAACTCGATACCTGGGTGTATGTCAAAAATAAAACCATTGGACATGGGTTGATTAATACGATGAGTCAATTCACGGTAAACAGTACACGTGAGTGGAAATCACGTTTCAGCGCAAATGTGTGTGGTTACACAGCCTAAACAGACCAATAGACAGACGAAAGTGATAGTTAATTTTTTCAAAGGAAAACGTGAGTCGTTGTGTCGCCCTATAATATAGACCCTCTGTAAAAACTCGAGAATGTTATTTGGAGTGTTTGTTGGCACGAAAGTTACTGAGTATGCAAGCGCTTACCCGCCGGAGATTTTGCTACCTTCACCCAAAATTGCCCTGCGAGGACGACACATTGTGTATTGTCTGCGAAGAAAAGTGTTTGGGTCTGTTATACGAAAAACCACAATTGCGGCACCCAAGGCTTAAAATTAACGGAACCACAGAATTAACGAAGCTTTGCCGTCCAAGGAAATTAGCTTTGGCTGGAAAATCCAAATCAGCTGATTACGGAGAGAGACGAAAAAGTTGTCATGATCCAACTGATGTTAGAATTGTAACGTTCTCTATCGCGAAAGGTCTATTTCCCGACTTCTTCCCTCACGAAGAAATAAAGGATTATCATCAGCAAGAATGCTTCTTCCCGCTTAAATATCAAGCGGATCCGGTTTTCAACGCTTGGATGAAGCTTTTTGGGCATCAAATAATAAAATGAGTCCGTTATGACAAGTCAACAACATATCAATTGTCGTAAACATTTCAACGAAAGGCCTGCGATACGTTCAAAATTAAAAGTTTGAACATAAAGAAATGAATTTGCGCTTTTACATGTAAATCAGATTATCACTTGAAGGAGAATAAACTTCTTATCTTCTCAAGTCTAAATTTGTTTCTTTGAAGTGCCAAAAAGTCCACTGAAAGAAATAAAAAAGTGTAAATAGTGACTCTACATTCGTGTTGCTTCCAAGAAGAAGAAAAAAAAACTCCTGACAGGTGTACTGTTGACACAGAATAGTTAATATTCTTAATGATGTAAATAAGATATTGGCCAAACACACGGATTTCTGAAAAGTTTTGTTTAAGTCTATATAATACACTGAATTGTAATCGACAGAAATTTAGCATCGAGTTTCTTTTAATCAGCCAAAAAGATTTGAATGGAAAAGGGACTTCCATTAAGATCTATAATCTTTCACATATTCCTTTTACCGGTATCTTCTGTTCTGCAAAAACTCAGAAAGTGCTGAATTTTAATGTATCTTCATTAAACAAGAAATTTCGCTTAAAAACGAGGGATAACAACCGTAATTTCAACACTTTTCCTCTTTACAAGTAAATCATCTGTTTAGTCTGTTGGTAACTAATCGTAACTTTGAAAAAGAAAAAGAGATGAAAAAAGCGATCAAAATTCGTGCTTTGAAACCTGTTTGATAACTTCTGCAAGATCAAGGCCGAAGCAGACTAAACAGCCTCTATGAAGAAAACAAGTTTGAACCGTGTTAAAAAAAACCAGCTTCTTCAAAACATGTTTATGCTTTGGTGTGAATAGGGTGTAAGTTCTCATTGTCTATCTGAGATGTTTTTCTCTGATGCGATTAAATTAAACGTTATGCGTTTTTGTTCTCTGTTGTTTAGCACAGAGTAAGGGAATAATGACTCCCTACTTACTTCCCACGGTCAGGTTCACTGACTGTTTTCACTGCTTGACATCAGAATCCTGATTACAAGAGGATTTAAATCGCATTAGTAGGGATCGAGGTCACATTGTTAGATGTAGGGTCATGAAGCAGGTCACGCTTTTTAAAAAACTTTATTTGACTACATTGTTGTTTGATGCTACGTCTCTTTTTATTATTATCATCATTGATTTTATCATTATAATCATTAGTGTATATCAAAGAAGTGAATAATGCTTTTCGCGCACGCTGATTGGCTAGTTTGGGAGTGAAGAGCAAGTGCTATTCACCTCCAAGCAGCCGATGAGACAAAATCGCGCAATAAGAGTTTGATTTCCGACCACTTTTTGGTATCTTAAAAAAAGTAGACAATTTATTTAGTTCACAGTCTCGACGTTATTAGTGAGTCTGTTCGTATTGTTTTTATTATTTTAATTATTACTAGCAATCGAATTTGGAAAGAATGTTCCATCCTCTTATTCAATTTGTATGATGGGAAATTCTTTTCGAGTTTATTGTTTGTGAGCGAGCACAGGAAATTCCCGATAATTCACGAGCAATGAGTGCGTTAACATTTTTATTATTCAAATGCTAAACTGTTGACAACATGCAAAAACACTTCAGCTAGCTTGAATTAAAAATTAAAAATTCGCAATCTAACCTTTAAAACAGATATTCCTCAAGCAGTTGTTTTCTTGGTGTTTTTATGAGTTGAATAATAAGTGAGAGAATCAATGTCCACATCTCACAAATCGTCAAACTTTGAGTCAACCGAAGCCATGGTGTAACGATAGTGGTGTGTTGAATTTACACCATGGCTATTTCACCACGATATTATCACAGCCCAAAATCACGTGGTACAAATTAGCCAATCAGAAAATATACAATATAATGGGTTATAAGTCATGGGGTTAGCCGATAGTCTCTACCACCATTGCAATTGAAATACTTGGCTGTAAGTCATGGTGATTATCTGATAATCTTTGTCCTCCACTGTAACTATAGCCGACTCGTAAACTTTTGTCCATTTTTAGCGGAACACAAGCCAGAAAATAAAACAAATCAATAAGTATTCGAATTCACGTTCTCTGTTTACTCAGATGTCCTTTCATTTATTTATCTTTGTATTTTTGTTCGTTATCCATCAGGATAAAATCTTTTCATGGATCATAATTTCCTTTGTAGAGGGTCTTTTTTGTTGTTTGGTCGGGTTTTGTCGTCCGACACTTTTGACGGCACACATCAATGCATGTAAAAAAAAAAATGGCAGACAAAAGAATCAAACAGCTATGCAATAAACCTTTAAATTAAAAAAAGTTAAAACCATAAAAAATAAAGCTGTTTTCAAAGAAAAAAAAAACGTTGCCATAAATATCACAATAAACAGCTCGCGATAGCAACGAGTATTTCAAAGCATATCGTTCTCCTTTTTCCTAGAATGTTGCATTGTAGGATTTTTAATTTGCGACGGTTCTAGAAAATGCCATCTCGAGTTACGACTTTCTGGGCAAAATGACTCTGTCTCATATCCGAGCAAATTCAGGAGATAATTGGTTGGTATTGCAGCAGAAGTGTTATCTTTCGCTAAAAAAACTTTACACCTGAAAACAAATATTCAATAAGGCAATCATTTCTGAAAGATATTAAGCGAATATCGCAGCGGCCGCTTTTTCTGAGTCGGTGTCATTAGCTCAGCTGGCACAAGCTTTATAGGGCGCCTTTACGAAAAATTAAGGGAAAAAGAACCCATATTCAAGTTGCTTTGACTATTTATTTTAGATCTTCATCAAAACTTCAATAGCGTAGTTTGTGTGATAATACAAACTGTTGAAACGCAAATTTGTATTTGATCAGGTGCGTGGAAGCTATAAATACACTCAAATTGCAGAGTGAAATTACATAAAGAAATAACGAAATGGTAGAAAAAAATTATTTCCGAGGCTAAATGGGTTGTCAAAAAATAAATTATTTGATCTGTTATAACTTAATGAAAGCTGTATACACGACTTAGAGAAAAACCACATCATGCTGAATCGGTGCAGATGGAGTCGTGCAGAACTCGCTTAGATAATCAATATTTTAGTATCTATCGTTTTTGCACCCGCTAAGACCTGCTAAGAAGCCGGCAGAATTGTTTTAATCTTTAATAGTATTTACATCTCTCAAGGTGAAATAGTTAGATGACAGCATCGATGCCGCGAAGGCCGCAGAAACTGTTTCTCTCTCGCTTCCTTGGGAATTGGTTCATATTTTGATGTTTTTTTTTGTGGCCTGAGGCGTTTAAGAAACTACTCCGCCACTTAGATTAACTTTCTCTCGGCCAAATTTGAGGATTTTTCCAAATTTGAATTTGAAAAACTCATAGAACTATCGCCAATCTTGTGCTGCACAAAAACTAAAACTGTACCTTGCTTTCTTTCCTCGTTAATTGTTTGGATTAGTTTCAGATCTATTTTGGTTATTATAGTGTACGAGTACGAAAGAAAACATGTCGACCATTTCTCTTTGTTTCAACCTACTCCGAGAATTCACAATACCTCTGACACATTGAGAGAACTCTTGCCAATCTAACTTTATACACAGACGTAAACTGCTCTCTACCTACTTTCCACGGAAATTGTTCGGATGCGATCTATTTTTGTGATTATAAGTGCTAAGGTGGGAATAAATCCACCAGTCCGACCTATTCACGTTGTTTCAGCTTGCTCAGCTCCGAGAATATAGAAATTCCCTTTCGTATTTTCGCAGAACTCTCGCCGGTCTGGCTCTAACCATAAACTTGCGGCCCAAACAAATCCAGCCAGGACTGGACGAACGGATCGTCGCTCTGGCTCTTAATGTATTGATTAGCTTCCTTGTGAGCATTCTTAATCTTTTCGGGAACGCATTGCGCCTCGCTGTTTGTAAAGAATTCAGGAAAAAAAAACTCAACTTCGGAAATATCTTTTCTGACCGCCGGAGATTTCAGCGTCAAAGCGTCAGTATTTGAGTTTTTGTCCATACCCGTGGGTTTTGTTGATACTTTCGGTTTTTCCCGCCAATGTGAGGTCGTGGATAACTGTGTTTCTGGCGTTGCGTGGGAGGAAACGACTTGTTCTACGCGGGGGCTACGTGCAACAGATCTTTCTGCTAGAGGAATTTTACTCAGTGTTCTTGCTGCAGTACAGGCACCACTTGAAATTTGTTCTTTCACTGGAATCGAGACCGCTAACGAATTCTCATTTTCGTCCTGTGTCTCCGCTATTTCGATTATTGTATTTAGCCTTCTGGAGCGAATATAGTTTGATTTTTTCAGCATTTCCCTCATTTCTGTCAATTCTCTTTACAACAAGCTATGTGGAGAATGTACACGAATTGTGCGGCTACTGTTGAATGATTATCTAACCAAGCAGACTCTTTGATGTCTATATATATCTTCCACGAAGTACAAATTGCATGCGGAATTAAAATATTATTCATTGCTTAGCAACTAAAGGTGACTAATTGGTCCAAAAATAGCTGTTATTCATGTTTGCCCTTTTAAGGAAACAGGGTGCAGACAGCTGAATGTTCTTTTCTAATGTTGATTAAAAACATCATTCTGTTTGGTTTGTTTTTAAAAGCTTCTTTCATTTTATGGACAATTCCCCAAAGAAAAGACAATTTAACAAGGACTCAATGATAACTTCGAAGTTTATTCGAAAACAAAATGAAATTTTATTCATAAACTCAGTTGTCATGTTATGGAAAATACATTGTTATCTTTTAGTGATCGTTCTAGGGAATTCTTTTTACTAACAAATTTGCTTTTCGTTCGCAAATAGCTTTCAAATTATGACTATTCCAGAGGATAACTTAGTTAGGTGATATTTCGTTTAAACTCTAAGAAAGCCCACAGAGTATGAACGCTAATGCGCCCTAATGCTTTTAAAATTTAGTGTCCATACATAATTCGGCGCCTTGCTAAATATTCGAAGGATTAGCATTTCAACAGTCACCATAGGAATATATATAATTTTGATCTCGGCTACGAATGAAATATAGATATCAATGTTTTTGAGGAACGCAATACTTATGAAGATTCAAGTAATCCGGCTTGTTTAGTTGCGAAATCTGCAATTTTTTTTTGTTACAATGAGCAAATTCACGTGGAAAAAAAGTAGTTTCGAATTGCTTTCTTAAATGACGAGTTAAAACATTACATAAGCTCTTCAATTTTTAGTTATGAATTTGTAAATGTGTCTCTTAAAACTGCTGCTATTAATAGTACATCATTTTGAGCAATATGTCCATTACCGTCGCAGACGGCTTTTTACAACTGTCATCAGAAATTTCTAGTAAAGAAATAAAACTTCATGTCTATTTTTAGGTAGTGTGGAACGGGAAATCCTCTTTCACCTAAAAAAAGATATAGAAAGCCCTCTGATGTTTTTGTTACATGTCGCTTGCTGTCTAGCATGAAAATTCTGTAGATGGTCTTCGATCTGAACCATAAAAAGTTTCTGCAGAAATAAAAAAGATCTGTGAAATAAAACGCCACAACTTTCAAACCAATGAAATTCTCTGCGTGAGGATTTTATGTAAATTCATATTCCTTACGCTGGAAATCATTCCAAATATATATCTGCGAATGCTCTACCATACAGTACCCGTCTAAATAGCGAGACAAGTCAGAAAATTAATTTTTTTCTGTTTAAATTCTACTGCTTAAAAAAGCTAAGTTTATTTACCACAAGAGATTATAAACAGTCTACAATGTCTTGGTTCCCATCAGAAAATAAAGTCATCTCGAACTGCAGCATTACTTGTCCCACAGGAAACACCAAAAAATTGCATCTGCGAAAAATCAAATAGAAAAAAAGAAGCTACAAATGTTTCATTATGCTATTCAACATTGACTTTTAATCACATGGGAATTTCAGCGTTGTAAAATAAAGTAGAGGTCCACATTTTCATCTAGAAGTAGTAGTGTTGCACAATTAAGCTAATGTCTACAAAAGATCATTGAAACATCATGGTCATATTTACCACGCGTCTGACCACGTTTGGGGCAATTATTTCTACTTTGCACCATTAAATGGTCTTAGTCTATATTTATTTAACTGAGAGAACTCAGTTTTTTCTCAATTTAAAGCAAATACAAAAAATTATCGAAGAGCACCACGCTAATGTGCAAAGAATTGACCATTTCCCTTCTGGACGAATTTCAACTTGAGTAACGGACTTAAAACCGGCACATGCAAATGTGCGCCCTAATCGCACTTGAAGTTTTAGCGCAATAAGGTTGTGCAATGTACAATTAGTAAGAATTTATTGTGAAAAAGACTAGAAACAATTAACTGAAGTTTTAACGCCTCAGAAGATGAGGCTTTTTAAGTCACGTGGTTCTCCAACTTTCATCCACCGAACCAACATATTTGTGAGCTCTGACCTTTGGCCTAATTTCCAGAATTTCATTCTGACCTAACCATTTCTTTCATTACATTTCTTTGTTCTTGGGGGTAAAGAATATCGAGGTCCAAAGTAATAACAATTTTTAAACTTGTCCAAAAGTAAATTTACGGAACTAGTCATAAAGACAGAAATTAGAAGCTTAGGAGTGGAACATGCACTATTTCTTGAGTGCAATGACTTACAAAAGAAACAAGTTATACACCTAAAGATATGTAGAATATATATATATATATATATATATATATATATATATATATTTATATATATATATATTCATTAACACTATATATATATATATATATATAAATATACTATAAATATACATACATATATATATATATATCTATTTGCGCACGCTCACAAGGTTACTAGTTTGAGTACTTTAGCATGGCTTTGATGATACCACAAGTGTGGGATCATTATATGTATATATATAAAAATCAATTAATATTCAGTATAACGAAGGAGTTTTAAAATTGGTACTTGTCGTTGAATTGCGAATTCATTGTTCTAGGGTGGTGGAAGGCGGCTTTAAAACCATCGTGGATATGGTTTCTTTAACTTCCTTTTTCTTACGATGGAACAATGAATAATATTGGCGTCTCTCACTCCGAGAAGGAGTTAAAACTATAAAAATTTCAACTGGTGCGTGTAGCAAAAAGACACTTAACTATATAGAATACGGTGAGCACAAATATTGGTGAATCATTGCGTGATGCTTCGTTAGAGTTAGGTCACAATTCTCCCGCTACATGTCTAAAACATTTACTTTACGTTTCACCTTAGTTTCAATTAGGAAAAGAATATAGATATTCACAGGAATTATAATGAATGCTCATGTTCCATTGTTTGCTATTATTGTTGAAGTCAGCATCTTATCATTTTGCTCGTTTACTGAGGAGTGTAGACAGAACAACAAGAACAGTGAACAATGAAAAAAAAGAAAAATCAAAGATATATTCCAGCGCTTAATTTGGAGGAATATTTCTTTTTCGTGCAACAAATCAGGAAAGCTAAGTTTTAAGTGCGAGATTCACTAGTTTACGTCACCTCATTCACGTTTTTTTTAAAAATTGTGTTAATTGTGTTTTAGCTATCTGTCAATTACGCACGTAGGTTAGCCACCGATAAAAGCCCCTCCATACCGTCTGTGGTACTGACAAGTTCATATAAATGCAAACATGGGAAGAAGAAAAATCATGAAAAGACTATTACAATAGCATTTTTGAGCGTTCATTTCTCTGTGTGGAACTCATCATGTATAATTGAGGTTTATTTGGAATTTTAATTTTTTTGTGTTTTATTGCACGTCTATAGAGATGTTTTTACCGTCGTAATGAGAAACAACTCGTCAAGACTTCCTAAGGTGTCGTTCATTTAGAGACTGAGTTCATTTGTATCTTTTGTCTTCAGCAGATAACAAAGCTTTATCTTAAATTCAATATTTATCACTGAATTGACCGAGAAAAGTTTAATTTATCCGTTTCATTCGCACGTACCATCGTAATAATTGTTATTACTATCGCTCCAATTTAGCTGGTTGTGTGCCATGGATGTTTTAGGATTTTTTTAAAGAAAAAATAAGCGGATACTTTAATATGAGTTGTTAGTAACTTTGGCTGTTGTCTGTAACCCTTTCTACAGAGAGTGATTTAAAAAGATTCTGATACTGGGTTTTGTGGTATCATCTGACGTAGCTATTAAAGTAAGAATGTGCCGATTTACGGGATCTAAACACAGAGGTTATTCACCGATTCGTTCAGTGAATTTCACTCATTCGCGTCGACTTCCAATTGTTCTCGAGGTCACTGAATAGACGGAATCAAATAAAAGTCTTACTGAAGTGAAGAAAAGCAGCAAGGGGTCGACGGAGTCCGATCTGAAGAGAATGTTTCATCACCCTCTTTTACTACGATGAAAGTTTCTAAGCTCAGGATGGCGGAAAGACGTGGGCGAGGTATCATTCCGTCGCTGATGAAACCTCAGGCATCACTTCCATACCAGCAAATCCAAGACGGACGGAATAATTTTTTAAGAACTCCCTATGTCGACTTTCGCCCAGTAGAGAGCACGAACACGTCTTTTATACACAGTCGAATTTTGCCTTCAACCAAGAAGACACAAGTAAAACTGATAAGCACAGACACTCAAGCACCAAAGCTAAGCGAGATAGCTGCTTGGATTGAGTTTCAGTTTGGATAAAAAAAAGAAATGTAAAGTTGTTACGATTTGGTTAGTAATATATTTAGCAGGATGGAAAAACAGACAACAGCTAACAAACAGGAGAAATAAGTATTTATTTAAAATTTTTCAAATATTTGATCGCTCCCTGCCAAAAGATCTACTAGTAGTCATAAATGTAAAAATTTTTTTCAATCTGGTGAGCCAAAGGCAGCAATATACCTTCAGAGCTTCAGTGGAAATAAATCATTCAATGAGGGCAGAAGTCGCATTAAACTCTTCTTCCTGAGAAAAGTATCAGTTGGTATAATTCATTGATAATCGAGGCGGTCCAAATGGTTTCAGATTTGAATTCGGATTTAGGTTCCACCGATACTTTTTTCCTGCTGTGTATTTCATGTCCTGGTTGTATATTCTTATGCCTTTCTGTCGACTGTAAAATACTATTCTTGAAATAGCAACTTTCATCGCTCTGTTGTTCAGTAGTTTGATTAGAAAAAGAAACACATTTCACAAACTTTCAGCAGCTTAGAAATATCATGGCATGAAACCAAATCACTATAAAAACGCAAAGTATCAAAATCTTGGCCTCTGGTAAATTCTTTTCGCATATCTAAAAATGTCGCCAATTTCCCACGTATTATTCTGATAACAAAGAACCTCTTCACAAAAGGATTATAGCGTACAGTTTTTTATACAACTGCATGATGTATGTTTATATTAGAATGCTTTATATTGCTATATAATGATGGAACTAGATTCAGGTTGTAAACAGTGACCATTGTACTGAACTTTCAACTGATAAAACCGATGAATAAATTCTAGTAGCACTGGCGGTGCGTGGTTTACTGTCGAGATCTTCTTTGTTATTAAGATGAGGTGAACCCCCATGTTGTCAAGTAGGTTTGTGATTCAAATTATTCACAGAGCCTTGCGGGAGTCATATATTTGTGGGCGTCTTGTCATCAATTTATCTCTAAAAATTGAGAATTGTTCTTTAAGTGTCTTTCTGTGATGGTGTAACATGTTACACGCTTTTATTTATTCTGCAGGAAAAAATAGAACGACACTTACGATATAAAGCAGAGATCACCAAGAAGCTCGATAAAAAAAAAAAACCTGATAGCAATTTGTGCTAAAAGGGGTTCTGGTTTAAAAAATAAATTAAGCTGTTTTTTTGAGAAATGAAAAAAAATTGAGTAAATTAATATGAGTAAATAAGTGATTTCCCTCCATGATAAAGGAAATATTAACCAGATATACATGAAGAGGAAACAACAGAAAAATTTCAGATAATCGAAAAAAAATATCAGAACAAGCTCGGCAAAAGCAAAACCCAAGGGAGTTTCAGGAAAGGCCAAATGCTGAAAATGCTGTTCCCTTTAATAAGAAAATGAGAGGAAAATTCTGAGAGTTTAATTCTCAACCTTGAGCATGTTTTGTACGATGGGATATTCGATTGTGCAGTTTGCCACGTTCATAAGTAGAGATTACTTCAAAACTACAATATTTGCGGCATCGGAAATTAAAATTCTCTCAGTAGGTGTCAAATACGTAAGTACCTTGTATTTGTTTTTGTTTTTTTAACGTGGCAGAATCAAGAGAGGTCGTGAACAAATACACGTCTTCTCAAGTTTGTTTTTAAGTCAGTTCGAGATCTCCAGCCGTGAGGAGAGCAATCTTACGACTTTTTTGCTCTGTTTCAACCTACGTAATTTCTGAAAGTTTAAAAATAAATCATTTGCCGACACTTAGCATGCTGTTATATCACCAAAATTTTCGAGTATAGATTGAAAAGCAGTGAGAAATCTTGATGGGCGATACTTCAGATTTCTCCCCATTTGAAAAGTTCGCGCAAAAAATGAAGACTTTGACGTGCAAAAGTGTCATAGCTATTCAAAATTCTAGTCAGGGACTGGTGAAAAGTGGATCTCCTCGTTATACAAATTTTATTGTACTAGATCTGTACGTCACTATTTTATGAAAACGGGAAATAACAGAGCTATTATCCAGCTCTTTTGACCAAAATAAGGCTAAGTCAACGGAGGATATATCAAAGAGAAAAATGTTGCACTGCATTTCACCTTTTGCAAGAGTACAGCGAGTGTATCCAGCCAGCTCTGGTAGCCAATCAGAACTCGGGACATAGAAAAATACCTCATTCCTCCTGAAGAATCAAATGACAGATAGGAAAATAATCTTCCCGAATTCTGTGTTTATTGGTGGCTCAAGTTACGAGACATGAATATTCAAAGAACAAATACGTCTTTCTAACCGAGTTCGAGCGCCGTACTGTTTTCGCGAGTCGTGAAATAGACTAAGGTCCGTTAAAGTTACCTATCATAGCACGAGTGGTGATTGCCAGATGTAATAAGAATCTTTGAGCACGAAAATGAATAGGTAGCTTGCTTTACATGTAGATGTAATTTCAGTCTTAGTCTCTTGTGACTTATCTGGACCAATTCACTCGATGAGGGTTTGGAGCTCAATTATTTTTTCCCATTTTGGGAGATTCTCTTCATCTCTGACTGTAATGAAGAAAAATAAAAGATCATAGACCCTTACATTTTGAAATACCGGCTTCGAAACTTTACCTGAGCTATTTTCTTTCCCAATCAGTTTTATTACTGGAACATGAGCGGCGCAAAATACCTGAGATTGTCAAGATTCAAGGTCTACTCAGTATTTTGTGCTCTTACACTTATTTTACAATGTCGTCTGAGGAGCAGAGCTTGTAAAACTCTATCAAGGCATGAAACATTGGGCATTGAAATTCAAATTTGAATTTTAGAATTATGATAATAAGAGACGACTCTAATTATTTTCCCCAAGGTCAGATTTTCATTTATTTCAACTTAAGTTAAATGCGATCGTTATCAATGATACAAGTGCCCTTGCTATCATTATAATGTGGCTACCAGAGAAACTCAAGGATTTGAACAATTTCAAAATGGTCTTCACTTTTTTTCAAACGATCGAACACTTTTTTAAGTTCATGCTCTTGCAATGTTTATGAAAAACTTCGGCGGTGGAGTGTTCGCACAAAGCTTAGGTAATAAAAGTGACTCTGCTAACACTCCTGGTGGCCTCACGTTAGGAAATGCCGACAAAGGAAAGGAATATGGTCTAGAAAAGAATACACTTTTCACAAACAGATTCTAGAACATTTATTCAACTGTTGTGACCTTTATTTTTCAGAAAAAAAAAAAAAGCAGAGATAAGCTCTATTTGTGGAGTAATCAGTATTTGTTCCACATTTAATCACTTGAGATTCTATTAGAATCACTGCCTCCGCCGCCGAGAATTTTATCACCATAAAAGGTAAAGGCTCTTCACCAGTTTTATTGTTACTTAGGTAAGACAATTAAAGCAATCCATGGACCGGCTTTTTGTCGGCTTGTCGACATTGCCTTTTACGTCCAGATGTTTAATCAGAAACTATGATATTAAAATTCTGGTCACGTTTTCAACCGTAAAAAATTATGTTCTTTCAATCGCTAAAAAAAATTGAAACAAATATGAAATCTTGATAAAATTACTCTTAAAACCACGTAACTTCAGCCATCACCATATAATTTTTTGCGAAAAGTTTGTCGACGTATTTCAGACGGAAAGTGTTTATAATTGTTTTTGCTTTCCTAAAAGTTCTACTGTTACGAATAAAAAAGTTTGATATCTGCCAAGCATATTACATGATTATGTAAATATCACTTTGACGTGTTCTCGCTTTGAGGTCCTGACAGCATAATTAAATTACTGCTATCAGTGCTGCGCTGTCTTATAAACAAGCAGCGCCTTGGCTACACTTACACGGAAAGAACTCCGTTTGGTTCACACTTCTTTGGAGTACGCTCATCGATTCTTCTATCACTCTTGGCTTGTTTTTAAGGATACTGGCCCGCAGAGCTAGTCTCGACAGCCATCACAGTGTAACTCGCAAAGCATCAGTTGTCCCCGTGCTTGGAGAAACTATTTCGAATATCGATTTATCGCCGAAAACCTGATAGGTCTGAAAAGTGAAAAGTTCAGGTCAAAAGTTAAAATTTGATGTGATGGATATATCTGCAATGCAGAACGTTCTCCAAACCCATTTGGTATCACCCACCATCGCCAAAGAAAAACTACAATTTGATAAAAAGACACCACGCAGAAGTCTAGCCGAGATGAGTTGGCAAAAGGGTTCCAAAATACTTCCAGATTTTTTCCCACCAAACACCACGCAAAAGAAAAGTTTAAGACAACAAACAAGTCTTTCTGCTGTCAAAAGAGTTACAGTGATAAAGCAGTACTCGTGGGAAAATGAAGAGAACGGTTTCTCTGAGGCCCAAACCATTGCTGAATCGTGGCTGATGTATTATGGTTTCGATGGCCTCGATGTGAGAATTTCAGCCCGTTTATGATGTTAAAAACATGCATTAATACAATTCTATTTCTATGTTTGACTCTTGTAAGCTAGAAAACGGATATGAATCTGATTTCTCTGTTGTTGTATGTTGTCACTGAACGCCATAATTCAGCATCAATACGAATATATGCAAATAATTTATGAAGTTACTTAGGATTTTGATTTACCATACTTTGGATTTTTTCATGAAGGCTTTTCCATTCATAATGATGACTGACTGAACCAATACCTTGATTTTACCGCGTAAACTATGTTCAAAAGCAAAGCAGTACTTATTTCCTATTATAATTTATCAGAGATACGTGCTTCGATTATAGAATCTGAAAATATCGACTACAACTTTGATTGATAACATTGTCTTCCAAACCTAATGGCCTATCGTATCATGGTCAAACCATGATTAAGTCCATTTTAATATATAATAAACGTGATCGCCAAATCTTACTTCTGACTTTCGCAGTTTCTTCCCAATCGCTTATATAGATTGTCGAAATTGGAAAATATCTCCCACTCAAAAAAATGCAAATATGTTCACAGTATTGCAGAAACGACTGAGAGGCAACTGCAAAATCACAACTGTCGTTCGCTGGTTCAAGCGATGCGTGGCTCTAAAGCCAAAGAGATTTAATGTATCAGAGATTTCTAACCTTTCCCCGACCTCAAAATATTTGATAGCGCTAACCTCAAATACGCAAAAGCTGGGTTTGAATACGCACATCAATTACAGCATGCATTTCCTTTAGAATCCCAATAAGTCTGTAAGATCATTATTTCCGGCTACATAGGCCAAGTTGACTGGATTACTCGGTAACTTTGATGTTAGAGTCTCGCATAAATTTTCAGTGAGGGAAAAAAATAACTTGATAAATTGATTAAAGTTTTAGATGCTGATTAATGAATTTCTCGTCTATCGTTTCATGATATGAAGTTGTTATCGTAAAAGCAGTGAAGAATCAAAACTCAGTCGTTATTGTTATGTCAAAAAATTGATGTCCTTCTCCCATAGATCCGCTTTTATTACTAACTGGCAGTTGTGCTTTTAAAACGCACTAATGGCAGTGTGCTAAAACGCACGAATTGCAGCGATCCATCACGGCACTTAAACAGAAACGTGTAAATCACTCAACCTCATCGCTTGGCGAATATCAATGGTATAGCAGGCGATCTGTTCGACATCCTTAATGGATAACTTCACAACACAACTGATAGCGACTAAATCGTAATACAAACGATTCATGCTGTTGTTCTTTTCAAATAAAAGAACAAGATTGTGTCGACAGAAATCACTTTTGCCGCTTCGGTTGTTTCTTGTAGTCATGTTTCTGTTGGGCAAAGTGAGCCACCTGCTTCTCGACACAAGTTAGGACCGAAAAGCCCAAGATTTCCTCCCTATTGAAAGGCAGTTAAAAAATTTACTTGTAGCGCTGCTACCACCAAAAATGGCGGAAATGAGAAAAAGTGGAAGGGAAATAAAAGTCTTAGTTGTCCAATTTGCTTGCAATGCAGGATAAACGTGTTTTTGACTGTTTTTTTGATGTGTTTTTAACGCGTAACTATAATAACTCGCAATCGAGGCTTAGTCAATTATTCACTAAATGTTATTTCATCAATTACTTTGGCCTGTCTTCAACACTTGCCTGTTAATCAACAGAGTGAAAAGGATTTTCACCACAGAAACAGGATCGTCAGGAGTTTCATCACAGCACTATCGAGTCACAGATGGCACTGTTCTATATTTTGGGGTTGATTGAGAAGCGCGTCAATGCAACAGAAAAACACATTCGTTCTTTTCTGTAGCTTAACATGATTCTTCAGACTTTATACATGCCGTGAGTGATAATGATAGAGAACAGAATGACTATAAAACACCAAAATCAGACAGAAGATTATCACGACAAAGTCAAAAAACATTTTTAAAGGCTGCGAAGAAAAATTCCCAAAAAATGTCTAAGAAATAGCTGTTCTAGTTGAAAAACTACGGTTTGTTTTCTCGCCAATTCGAAGAGAGTTGTTAAAAAAATATGTGCAGCAGTTTTTAAGCGCTGCATTTGGCCCTTTTTTTAAAAGGGTAAAGCTGTCAATGTGGCACCCTCTGTCAATTTCATTTTCTCTAGCCGTCTGGCTGATCGTCAAAACGGCACGAAATATGTAAAGTTGTGCTTATTTACATCGGAGTTTTCTCAGTTTCAACCAATGGGATCAAATCACAGTAAATCTACTCACAGCAATCAGATAAGAGAACAGATATAACAAGTTTGTGCTCAAGAGTCTCAAGAGCATCGCCTTCGTTCGTGCCACAAAGGCTCTAGAGTTTTGCACATCACCTCAGTGCAATTCTTTCAAACACATCTTTTGAGTGGCGTAGAAGTCCAGAGAGAACACAACGCCATACATCGAGAAAAGAAGACATGGAATCGTCCGTGACACAAAAGATCTCCTATGTTCCTCTGGTTTCGTCTTACAGCAGCCGCAGTAAACGTAGATTAAGTCGCTCTGAGCGCACACAGAAACGTCGGGAGGTATTTCGTCGCAAAGGTTCCAAAATACTTCCAGACTTTTTCCCGCCTGACGAGCTGACGAAGAAAACTATGAATGATGAAAAGTTCGATCCTTCTAAAGGCACAGACATAAGGAAATATTATTCTTGGGAGAACGAAGAAAAAGGCCGGTCTGAAGTGGAAAAAATCAAGGAATCTTGGATGATGTACTTTGGCCTTACCAAGGCATGATTCTTCTCTAAGCTTTGACTGTAACTACGTGATGTTCTCTTTGAAATTAGATGTTCTCATAAGCATTCAAATCTGATCGAGATTAATTTTTTTTCTCAAAGAGTCATTCAGTTTTAGGTGGTTAACAAATATGATTAGAGACGTGGTCAACTAAGGGAAAGGATGAACCATTTTGAAGAAGAGGGAAATCAATTATTGTGTGTTTTTACTTTTCAATATTTTTGCCTCATTTCTTGCTTAATCAATACTGTTTTCAGCGTTTTCCTCAAATATGGTAGTCTATGGAACAAAATGTCGGAACTAAGTGACTTTGAGTCGAGATTATCTCACACGTCAACGGATCAAAAGATATTATGCAATAAAATCAATATTGTTCATTTGAGATCGACCAATAGGATTGTATGTTCATTAACAAAATGAAGGATTTGCCTCAAACAATCGATCTCAATGCAAATAATTGCTAACGCACTGATTCGTTTGTGAATTATAATTATTTCATAGGTGAAATAAAACAAATACTGCCATGACCAGGATTATATGAATTCGACTCTCATTATCAAAATTAAGCAATCATTGGATTTCGGCGTCAAAGAACTAGAAAATGGAACATCAAATGTTCTCGATATGAACTATACGCAGTATGATTAAAACGCTGAAAACGAGTTGAGGTACTTTTGTTTTCGAGGCCAGATATTTAGATCAATCAGTTAAGTTTTCGGTAATTTTAATGTTTTGTTGCACCATCGAGGCCAGGTTCGTCTGTAAGTCATTAAGTTCACTTAATCTCAAAGCAAGTCTTAATTTATAATAATTTATCACTGTGGATTATAAAAACGATTGTAGAACATAATTTAAAATAAAATAAAGCGAAAATACTACGTTAGTTGCGTGTTAATCTATTTGAATTATACAACGGTCAAAATGCATAACGTTCTATTTCTTTTTTCCCATGCATTGCTACTATCAGGAAACGCCCTTGCTTTTTAATACCACTGCGTTAATATGTTCACCTGGAAAATTTAGCCCGACTGGAGAGGAATAGCAAAAATTTCAGCACGTTCGGCAATTAAAAAAATCAATTTGTCTTATCGTTTTGTCACCCAATTCGACTTGATTTGCATAGACCTGAAACAGGTCTTGACGATATAAATTAAACAAATGATAAAACAGATACTGATAATGGTAAGATGTTGACCATTTTTAAAATATGAATTTTCCCCATTCCAGTTCTTCTCTATGTCCTACATGTCATGTGATTCCACTGATCTTTTCGGGCTAAATCATGAAGTCATGGAGAACTCGTGTTACTGCCGTTTTCTTGCATATGTGGGTAGAGCCTCTTTTAACGCTGTGAGAATTAACTCTCAACTCCCATGAGTGACTAAGACAATATTTCTCTTTCCAATATGAAAATGATACGAATAAATACTAATACCAATAAGGGAATTATGAGTTGATCCAATAATCAATTCTCCAAACGAAAATCATAAGAATTTACGACAAACATCAAGGAGTATCTGTAATAGGATCTTGGTAGTGGAAGGGTTCTCCATTTCAGAAGGTGTGTCACCCTTGCTTTTGTTTCAACTTAGCAAACTATGTCATCTATGTATCATTGATTTATCCCGCGTAATTTCGCATATCTTTAGAGCGCGGTTTTACGATTCAACATGTATCAGCAATCAGTTCCAGAACAGTCAAGATTGCATCAACACTAATGATATATATTCAGGAAGATGAAAATGCGCGTCAAAAAGTTGGAAAACAATAACGAAAACAATTGATGACCGACATAAATTATTCCCGTTTCCCAACAAGTGCAAAAAGTATTTTCCTCACATTTCTCATTTGCATGTTACGTAATGATGGTTACGATAGGGTAGAAAGTCACTGTTATTAATACGTGCACTTTCAGGCCTGGTTACATGACGACATTCAGCAGGAAAGTTTTTTTTGACCATGTGAATGAAAAATTGTTACGTATGGTTCCTCGCAGACCCCTTCGTCCAAAAACTCGTCCGCAGAAGATTTTGAACACGTAAATTTGTCGAGGGCAAATTTGTTCGTCTAAATTGGGTGACAAGTCTTCATTCAAAGGTTTCTCTCAAACTGATTGTCATTGGCATCTTTATCTTGATATGGCGAGGAATTTTTCATTGTGCTTGGTTACTGCTAGACAGGAATTCATTCATCAAATATGTAAAGGCACTGAGACCCCAGTGGTTAACATACACGGGCGATTTTGTTTATTAGTTCAAAAAAGAGCAAAAGATGCGAGCGCAAAAGAAATGTAGAAAGAAAGATTCAAAGCAAAAACATCACTTTTAAGAATTTCTTCTTGATCCCGTTTGGAACATAAGCTGTGGCTTGTGATTGAACCAAATGCATAAAACTGTACCTCCAACGCATTAAATTATTTTGTCGTTAACTTCTCCAGGTGTTTGTCACGTTGTTAATGCCTTTTTTTTTTCGTAAATAACTTATTTTTCTTTATCCAGTCACTTCCTGAGAAGGAACATTGGTTGAACTTTCTAAAATTGAGTGATGACATGGATCTATAGCTTGAAGTTAAAAATGCACAAAACAAAAATATAAAAAAACTGGGGTGAATTAACGTGGACAAAATGCTCTCGGTAACTACTTCCCGATGCTCTGCAGTGGGGCATACGAAACATCAGAGTTGTTAAAGATATTTCATTCGCCCTAATATTAGTCTATGACATTTTTGTCACAAAGCAATACCTCCCTCTCAGTTTCTGACATCACTGAAATGTTGTAGATGCATGAATCAATATACATATCGCTATTTTGCCTTATTTTGCTCTATTAGATTTCCTCATTGCGTGACGAATTAATTAAGAGAAGGCCTTTTTAAGGGTTATGGTATTGACGTCAAACATTTAGTTTAGGGCATAAGACACCTTAAGGAAGAAACCAATGAGGAAACACCAACGCTGTTTGTTTAACATAAGTTTAATAAATTCAAAATTTTATCCATTCCTCTGGAATTTCTAGAAAATGAGAACTGTTAATCATTTATAGAAAATAGCGTTGGAAATAGACTTCTTATGACCACATTTGATTGTTTTGAGCACGAATACCTCGACAACTAATGGAGAACTACAAGATGTTGTTGTTTCTATTCGTTAGCCACATCAATTTTCGCCAGTAGAGGTACTTCTAACTCCTCTTAAATGCTGTAATTTGATAAAAAATGAATTGCATCGAACAATAAATTGGACTTGTTTGGCTTTTCGATCAAACAGATATAGCTGGTACCCAATTTCAAAATCACTCAAAGCTGTATCAAATATAATGTTGCTAAGTAATAGCCGAAAACAACTACTAAAAGCAAAAGTGCCCTCGCCAGTTTTGTTGGTTTCGCACCGAGCGCTTAAAGCTAAAATCGCGCATTTCACTTTTGAGCATTACGTAATCCTGGTTGCTGAAGAGTGAAAAGTCACATGTTGAAGAGCATGTTAACTCCTCGTTACGTAACAATATTGCAGTATAGATTTCCCTTGAGAGACTAGTTTTACCGCCAAGTTTATACTTTATACCCTTTGCTCTTTGAGTGCTGAGCATTTGCGTTTCGACTACAAAGGTTATTATGTGGTGGCATTCTGTGCATTAAATCATTCAAAACAATTCTAAAAGACAAGGAAAAAAACAAGAACAGGACCAAATTCTTGCCACTCTAACAGGATTGTCTAAACTTAATCTGTAACTAAACCGAATGCGTAAAACATCTACTCATATATTTTTCATTATGAATCTCCGCAGGATGTTTGTTACGCCGAGCAGTCAATAACTTAAAGCTCGTCTCGTTTTGATTGATATATCGTACGTTTCCAAATTCGATAAAGGAGCAATGTCGATTAAGTTTTCTGAGGTGGAATAGGCTTCGTGTTTTATACAAGGTATCAGATACTAAAGCTTCCAAAAGAAATAAAACTTGGAACTAATGATTTTTGGCACAAAGTGTGGAATAAAAACTCTCGGAAGAGTTTTTGACTTCCGATAATTTTAAGTTCAGCATGTAGGGAATTAAGTTCAGCATATAGAAGAGTTGCCTTCGTCGGCGTTGAAGTGGTTGTGAAATAATTAATTTTTTTCACTAGGCATCGTGTTCTGAGCGAAGAAACCCTTTTTTCATTTTCCGAGTATATCTCTGATGCCTCATGAACATAACCCACATGGCACTTCTTTTCATTTGCTTAATTTTTTGGTTTACTTTATCAAAGCGTGCCCACGAGCATCTTCGAAACTACGTCAGTAATATGAAGACTATTTTTAGTGAAAATGTTATTGACGTCATCCCCTGAGTGCTGCTGTGAGGGTCCATTAGAGAGTGTACCACTGATAAAACACCAACGTTGTTTTTTCAATGCAATAGTTGATTTAATATACACTTTGTTCTGGAATTTCTCGGAACGTGATTTATATAACATTTATAGCACTGAAGTCTTCCTCTGAAGACCATATATGGTAATTTGGCAGAACGAATAGCTACCAATATTACAAGACGCAAGTTTCTTTATTATTGTAAATGAAAAAATTTTACTTTTAATAATCTGCCGAGGAAACTTTATACCATTTGCCCTTTGAGTGCTCAGCATAAAAAAAAATATGCGTTTTGACCATAAAGGTTATTATGTGGGTGGTATTCTTTGCATTAAATCATTGAAAACGAAACTAAAAGACAAAACAAAAAACCAAGAACAGGACCAAATACTTGTCATTTTCACTGGATTGCCTAAAGTCAAGCGGTAACTTACCCGAATGGCACTGAAGTCTTTCTCTGAAGGCCATACATGGTCTTAATGGATAGCCACAAGGCATTACTGTATCTGTCTTGCCGAAGGAAAACGTAGCTGGTCGAGGCTAATGTGAATTATGTGCAATTCTGCCAACATCCTTCGTTCAAATCACTTTAAAGAAGCCAAGTGAAAAAAAAATGAATAAAGATGTTCCTGAAAAACAGCGACAGTATGGAGAACAAATCGCTATTGAGTAACCCAGCCCCCGCACGTGTTAGTGCTGCTTATGGCGGAAGAGAAGTTTTCATCTTCTATTTCGCCTCGCGTTCAACATTGTGCATGTCTACCTCACGTTAGTTATTTTTTATTCTAACTTTTTCTTGTCTTCCCTGCGCATAAGATAAACTTAAAACTGATTCTGAGTAAAAAATCTGTAGGTTTGTTGCTGCCTGTGGATGTTTCTCTGATTAGATGAGCCATTTCCGTAAACAGGGTGGAATAAATAGATGCTCTCAGATTTTTTTTAATCACGTCACGCTGTATTATATTACCACAAGACCTTTGAATCAGCGCTTGAGAATCTTTTATTACTAGAAAATATCGAAAATTAGCTAGATTAGTTATTTCACTGCTGTGTCCAACTATCCTTTGTGAGGGCGGTTGATTTCGTGCGTGAACTAAAGCTCGTTAGAGTTCAAAGATGATGATGAACGGGGCCAAGTGACATGTTTAGTCGTGATTTTCCGGTAATGGAGACATCGAGAAAATCTTGAAGCATTGCATCGCCCTCCAAGGTCAAGAAATGATTTTTTCGACTATTTTAAAGGCTGTGACCCAAGTCATAAACATTTTGGTAGCGAATAAATTAAGGTAATTTCAATAGTTTGATTACGCTTGTGAAAGTCTGGAGGCGATCTTAAAGAAATTTATGACCTCGCGTTGAAGCCCCCTACTTATTTTTTTTTTCCTGTTTATTAAGACAAAGTTAGCTTCAAGAGTCTGGAAGTTATACACTCAGCGATCTTTCTGAAATAAGAAAAAAAAAACCTAAAATAGCCTTAAGAAAAAAAATCCCACGACCTCTCTTTCGAGGTCACTCATTTAAACATGCTTTTTGTGCGTGTATTAAGACAGACTTGGGAAAAGTCCAAATATTTGCTGGAAAATTAGAGGGGCGTAAATCTTAAAATATATCTTTCATTCGCAAACGACGTAGAGATGTAAATTTTGACACCTCTTGATAAGGAGATGAGAAATTTAGCGTAAATATTGCCGTCACAATGACGGACACCCTGACTGTTGTTTTCCCAGCTGCTCAAAAAAGATTTTGAAAAAACTGAGCATTTCGTTACCAGGAAAAATAAATCTCCTGACAAAGTTCAACCGGTAAATTGCTGATGAAAGCCGAACACTGCGTTGGCAAGAGTATCATGTTTGACTGGGATCTAATTTTTAGAAATTCTGGTTTGATAACACAAGTTGATAGAATCCCACGCACGTCAAATACTTGTTTTGCTCGCCCACAGCGCAGGTGCAATCTATAAAACTTGTAACATTGCGTGCGGATTTTAATCCGACGTATTTGAAAGATTGACGAAATTTGAACACAAGAAATTGCCGTCAGGGCGTACGTTAACAGCGGATAATAATTCATCTTTGAGTTGTCATTTTTGGACAAAAGAACTCGCTGTTATAAATAGCTCGCATATAGAGGGGAAAGGATCGGATTCACAAAGCAAGGTAAAAGAAAAGAAGTGGTGGTTCTTAGTGAAATCTATCCTGGCGAGGACGTGGTACAACAGTGGTTATATCGACAAAAACATGAAACAAACTCTACCATTCTTACCACGATTAAACATGACTCGGCATTTAAGTACAATCTTGGAAAAGAGAGAAGATAACGAGGATTTTGATGACGACGAATGTCCTTTTGGCCGGCCGGTCGAAGGAACACACAGAAGATTCCAGCGAAGGGTTCACTCCTGTGGTGATTTAGCTGTTTCTAGAGAGTGTAGCAAACCCAATGATATTTTAATTCTGCCTGTGCTACCGTGCCTTGAGAATACTCACAGACAAGCATTACTCAGAAAGGGAACAGCGATAAAGGACAGTTATAAAGCCTGTAGTGATCAGAATATATTTCCGGATTTTAGACCTTCTGATCGCAATAGGAACGAGATAGACCTTGACACTAAGACTGCGAGAAATTCTTCGCGGTCAAATACAAAGAGAGGTGGAAATTTTTCCCACAACAAGGAAAACATTGTTGCTTCGTGGCTTCAATTTTTTGGATAGAAGTTTGAGAAAAATCTGTACAAATCAGTAATGCAGACAGATCACGGCTGATGAAAAACTACCTCTCAGTCGATAGCTCAATGAAAAATCACGCGGAATAAAGCTGAACAAGGAATTATGATATATTTTGGAGAAGTGCTACACCTTTAAATTTTAAGTCTACGTGACAACTTAGCTGATAAGGAAACGTTGTTTCATTTTTTTTTAATGTGCTATCTTCTCCAGTGAAGTAACGAGGACCGTTTTTTCCAATTTCGTTATTTTCTGTAAAAACTTGATGATGGTATAAGAAGAGTTAAAAAAAATAACAGAAAAAAGCAAGACAGACTGAAAAATGAATTATTTTTTTGAGAGAAGAAATCTATTTTTTTGTATTTCATCTATTGTTTAAGGGTAATAAATTCACCCGATTACATTCATTTAATATGCTTGTATAGTCAATCAATTTTCATTCCCGGTGGCCTGACAAGGAAAATTGAAATTTCAACCAGAGCACGTACAACATATTTCGATATTTTTCTATTAGCTTCATCATATTTACGGGTGAAAAGAATAAACAATAAACTCGAACTGTTGGTAAGTCTTTACAAATGCAACTGTATCATCATAAAAGATATATACATAGCTTTTGAGTTGTGCTCCTTTATTCTTTTAAAATTTTCGAAAAAAAAAACATATTATGCAAATTTTAAGTTTCATAACAAAAGCCGTCAATTCCTGTTGTTTCGGACTTAAACTTGAAGTAGAATTTACATTGTATATTACCGTTTTAAAGTGTTTTTCCCCCAACTCGAACTCTGGTAAACATTGCATCAAAATAATTCATTAATTTAATTTCCCAATATACATCAATGATCGATGTGATTCTCCTGACAGCTTCACCTAGCTGTGTAGGCGAGTATACTTGATAATCAGCTTGTTGATCTACAGCGGTTTTGAGGTTATTAATCAATTGCAGCACGTACGCGGAAGCCATCGAACAATTCAATTTAAGCGCTTTGTGAAAGAAGCGGTAGGAGTTTGGCGGATATCGTATCAGCAAAAATTTTGAGGGAATTCTTTCTTTCCTATGTATTTTCAAAACCGGAATTTACGTCAAGGTTTAGTTGTGCGTTCACTTAGAAACAAAATTGAATACACAAAAATATTTTAGGGTTTCGCTGGGGGTATGTGGATATCCCCACGATTAACACAACTTTTAAGGCTGTGCTTCATTCATCGACTATTTGAAAAATTTATTTTGAAGAATATCCCTTCGTTCCTGCGACTACTCCCATCTGGACGATGCGCGTGTACGGTCAACAATGACTCCTGCATGTAGGGTCAAACTAATTACTGTCTAAGAAACCATAATCAGTTCCTTATGAATCATCAGCATGCTGGATTTATGAGAATTTAGGAAGATATGGACTAAGAATATGTGGCAAAATTAAAGGATGTAAATCTTCTAAATTCTAATTTTTCCAGGGCGAAATTTAAAGTGTTACGCTAACCGGCGTGTTGTGAAACGCTAATGTGAGTGAAATCACGAACTTATTGTCACCTTTGGTTCCATAGAGCACTTACAAAACCATATTTCAAGAGTCTTGGTGGAGAAAATCCAGCAATTAACCCAATTTGCATTAAATCAGATTGTGCATTAATGATTAACTTCTCTCATAACTAACCAGCGTCTCGGACACGTCTGTAACTGAATGGAAGTAGGCAAAGCCACTTCATTCTTCGGGGAAGAGACTTTTTCGTTATTGTTATAGCCCAGTTGACACGCGCCTGGAAAAACGGTCTTTTTAGCATCCAAAAAGGAATTCAATGTGATTTCTTTCTAGGCCCAAGCTTATCATAGGAGAACAATAAACGAGTCGTCCTACAAAAACTTTTCGTTTATGCATCTTTTGCGCGTCGGTGTTGACGGGTCCTGAATTACAATTTATTGTGTCATAAAGAGGTATATTACACTCTAGCTACTCAAAAGCTGTAACTGCACGTCATCGTCAACAATTTGTGGCTTTTTACGAAATCTCCGACATCCTTCATTGAACGTTAGAAGAACCCATTAGGACTAATAGTCGTAACGAACTCAACAGCTCTTTGAAAGAATTCCATACTCAAGTTTTACCCACTCGAGTATTTCTTTAGAGTTCTCAAGATGCTTCTCGATAGGACCCTTTTCTTCATTGCTAGTTAAGATTATAGATGGGAAACTTGTCTCTTGGTTCCTGCGTCGGGAAAGAAATTCTGGTAAGAGTTTCAAAGCCATATCAAGTTCTCTCCATCTGGGTGGGTGGCTAAGGGTGGTTTTCTTTTCGTCTGATATCTGGAGACAAATACTTATGTCTGTGGAACGCAGAAGCTGGGTATTCTTGAGATCTGAGTTGGTCTCCTTTTCAAAATCATTTGCTGTTTTCTGTGTGTTTTTTGCCTTGCGTCTACAACCAGAACACACTTGACAGTGAGTCATTGATTTCAGAGATGGCAGCAGTGTAACCTACCCGTTTTTCAATTCACCCGACAGCGATGTCTAAACTTATCAAGGTCCAATTTCTACGAACCAAAAGCGGACGACAACCTCGGGAAAACGATCATGTCTCTTTCGACTAGATATGCTTCTTCTTCACAAAGTAAACAACGACCTTCATCTGAATATATAGACCCATAACTAATTCTAGGAAATACGTTGGTTTCTTGAACTTTTACGAGTTTCGCGTCATTTCACGTCATTTCACGTCATTTTACGTGGTCACACGTCATTGTTAGAATTATAATTTCCTTCAGTATCGCAACAATCTAACTTACAAATGCGCGACGTGTTTATATGTCATGTATACATATATATATATATATCTACTAATTTTTCAAAGTATTTCGTGGCCTACCTGAGAAATTAATCTTCTTTCTATCATGCCCAGTCAACTAAAGAAGAGCGAACGTTCAGATTCTGTTTTCAAAACTACACTAAAAAAGGTAAGTAACCGATGAAAAACATCATGGATTATGCAAATATGAGATAAACACTCCTTTCTGGTTCTTTCCAGCATCTGCTCCGATAAATTTAGTGTTGTTTGATATCAATGCTGGAAAGATCCGGCTCGTAACTTAGTCGTCCTAAAATTGGAAGGTACTCTGATAATCTATTCACCCAGTTTTTTGGTCTCATTCCTTGAAAACCAATCGGTCAAGGAAAATGTAGCACTCATTTTCATATGTTAACTTCTGACATTACAGTAGGCATGATATATTGTGTCGAGAAAAAAACGGGAAGTTCTAACGCTGATGAATAATGCGAAAATGAATCCTTTCAATAGATGCTGAGTAGAAAAATGATGACAAAATATCTTAGCAGAAATCCATGAGCTGAAACAAAATAACTCTTTCCTGCCACAAAAATCGACTCAACGCTCTTTTTTTAAATTTTCAATACATAATTCTCTTTCAACGCGTTTTCTAATTATTTCCTGACGCTGAACGCCACTTCACGCTGCCTAGTTTTAATTTAAGATGCCTGTCTCTTGTTCTTTCAGACAGATGAAAATTAGACAGGGGGGTCAACATATCATAGTTAATTTAACTGTTAATAACTGAATAGAAGGTCTCGGTTAAAATACATCACATTTTAAATCTATTCTCTATCGATTTATTTATTGTGCGACTGTATTTTAAACCTTAAAAATAACTGTCATATTGGAAAAACCTTTGCATTTTTAATTTTTTTACCACGTTTGCCGGTACATATAATGTTTCGTTCATAGACATCGTAAGCGTTTTTGTTCTCTTTTGGGAATATTTGAATTATTTGCAAAACAAGAGAAAAAGCTGAATGTTATGTGGTTAGTTGGCTCCCAGGTTGCAGTGCGACTGATTGTTGCAAAACCCAAACCAAAGTAATCGCACTGGCCAATCAGAAAGGAAAATATCCCAAGGAACCAATGAGAGATCAAAATAAATTCAAGCAAAGAAGTATGAAATGCTGGAAAAATGAGTTACCAAGCTGTGATTGGTTTAGATTTTCATCTCATTGGTTTGAGGATGGTGCGAATTTTTCAGATCAATCGGAAACCGAAGCAAAGGAACACCGCAAAAAGAGAGCATAAAAGATCTAATGTCCCACTTCCTGCTCTTGCTTTCCTACCAACTGGGCTTGTCCCACTGTGTATTTTTTAATTTTTTTTCAGTTTACAGCGGAGGTAGGAAGTCACATCAGCTTAAGTTGTTACGTTTTACCGTTAGATTCTTTAAACGTCATAAAAAAATATCTTGGTCTTGTTTTATCAGAAATGTAGGTGTTTGAAATACATATCACCTAAGCATTGATGCGTGTGACTTCATCATCGACTTTGCTTGTCAAATTTCATCCTATGTTCCTTCTGTGAACTATAGTTGCGATTGTCATCTTTTTTTTGTGGAAAGACGAATAGCAATACAATTTCGTTCCACCGTGCGCTAACGCCTTGATAACGCAATTAAGGTTCCCTGCAGAATTTGACGGTACTAAAATCCCTCGATGTGAAATTTTAATTATCGAAATACCTCATAAAAAATAAGTAACTCTGAGGCACCACAAATCTCAATGTTATCCCCTATAATCTAATCGCTTTGAATTAGCTGTAAAACTAAAAAACCTCTAGTCGATGTTTTTCTTTTTGTGATCCCTTTTCTATCAAAAAAATGTATTGTTATTGAAAGAAGAAACTCCTTTATGGTGCCTCCAGTGAATAGGAGGTATCATGGAGAACTTTCTGACTCAAATGCACGCCTCGTAAGGGTTGCAAAAGCATTTAAAGCTCGGATAGTGATATCTTTTCGTTAGACTATCGGACTCTTTTTTTTATTAAAGCATCTTTAACATATAAAGACAATAACTTGTTATTTTTTTTCTGCTGATCTGATCTGATGCATGACAAAGCGATTTATTATGACTGAAATGAAAAAAGAAAAACAGTGTCGGAGAAGCAAGGGAAATCAAGAAAGTATAGAAAATTAGGTTGAATTGAATGAAGAAATTCTCGAGCACCACAAAGATATCCTTGGACTCTTCGATATAATGAAATAAAATAGTCTAAGTTAAGAGATGCAAATTATAATTCGTCAGTACCTCTAGTCAAACGAATTTACATATATTTGTTTCTTGGAAATGTTTGTGTCCTATCACTCAGGGTTGTTGAGACTTGAAACTGACCTGAGAAAATCTCTTCCAGGGTTGGATACGATTGTTTGGAATCGTAACTGGTTCGTGAAGGTTGTTGAGGGAAAAAGTCGGGAAAACATGCCTTAGCTGCTGTGATGTCTTTCACATGCAAATTTATCGGCATAATGTTTTTCATCGGTCGGCAAGTAGTTCCGAAGCAAACATAAGAACTTCTCGCGGAAGTGAGCTGTCCTTTTGCACGGGCAAAGTGTAGAGGCTCACTTAATCTTTTATTCGTCACCAAATCTTCAGGCGTGTAAGCTGCACCATCGTCATCGTTATTGACGCACTCTTCTGCGATCATAAGCCTACTTCGCTTCAAACGTGATTCGCGGTTACCAAACATGTTCCTTGCCTGTTTTTCTATATCAGGGGCCATTTCTGCTGCGCTGGTCTCCGTCATCGTACGTTTGAATGTGCTTGAGAGAAAATTGGATCTTTCAAGCTCCTTGCATACTCCAAGACTGTATTTATCTCTAGGTAGCTGATACATCGCTCCTTTTAGGTCTTCGAAGACGATGTACCTTTGCTTTTGAGCAATTCCTGTTATATACTCGCTAGTGCAACGGAGGGACGTGCTCAGCAAGTTGGAATAGCTAAGTCGCCTCGAACCTGAACTTGAGTTTTCGGCGTACAGTTATATGTACAATCATGGCTTCACGTTCTTACGTCAGCGTGGTCACGTTGCGCTACTTGCATTTGTCACCTGAATGTTTACCCCATTGTCCCGAAAGTTCTGGAAAAGAGAAACAAATTTTCCAGCCAAAGGAAGTTAACTAATTTGCCTTACAATTAAATTGCAATTTGGAAAGAAAGCGTGTTTGTTTTGCAAATACATGTGTTGTTTTTACCCGAAGAGCAAAAGCAGGGTTCATAATTATTCCTTTTGCCTTAAAAGGACTTGACAGTAACAATAGGATTTTCTCAGCGAGATGGCGAGTTAGTTGTTTGCGCAGCTGATGACTCGGTGCCGTAACGTCTGGTTTCTTGTGTCCGTATGTGGCAATAAAACTTTTAAGTTGCGCTTGTAGAAAAAAGCTTCTTTAGTTTAAAGAAAACAAAAATAAAATGATCAGGAAATCGTTAACTTAAAGTCAAAATACAAAAGATTATAAATGGAGAATAAAAGGAAGAGTAATAATTTTTTTGTGAAACTGTCTTACCTGTGCTTATGTTTGTGATAATTTTCTCAGTCGGTGATTCAAAGCCATACCCTGCTGTAACGTAACTGGATATGCAATAATGTTTCAAGAAGTTGTAATGGAGCAAACCGTCATTGATAGGAATCGGGAGCGCGAATCGGTTGTTAAAAACATGAATATATCACGGTTTTTAGTAGTACTCACGTATGAAAATCGAGCATTTGCATGTAAGTTGTTAACCAAACGCATAAGTTCGCTACAAAACGTATTATTACTATTAATGAGATTTTTATTGAACTACGGACCTCAGGCAATGTAATATACAGTGCACGGAATGAAAGAAGATATGTTTTTTTTGTTTTTTATCTCATATTCATAAGTGTGTCGTGTGGGTCTATACGTTATATGTAATTAAATTCTCTGTACCTTAGTAAAGAAAAATTGTTGATAAGCCAGTTAATTCACCTGTTGATTAATCAAACAATTAATTGATAAATTTATTTTTTTCACTAGTCAGGCAACCATTTATAAGTCACTCACTCATGTTTTCGTATATGTTTTGCTAATATAACGCGCGCTTCATACAGATGTCAACAGATTATTGGCAGCACTGTTGCTCATAATCACGCCCTTCCTTCAAGTCCCTCCAAAGATCGATGCCATACCTCTTATCGATTGTTGCACAACGTAAAACCCTAGTATAGCAATGTTAGGTGATAAGAAAAGGCATATTGATTAACTAAAAGATAAAAGCTGTATCGAAACGCACCTTGAAGCTGAATTTGGTGCTAAGATGTGTATGGGGGTTGTCGATGTTTAATTAGGTGTGAATGCACTCTACGCAATTTTACGTATAAAACTTTCCTTGGTCAATGGTTATACGATCAAGATCTTAGCAAACGGGCAACGAATGATCTCATATTAACACTCGAGCCCGCTTAGAGGGGTGAACCTTACAATTGTGTCTTGCCAACTTCTGTATAGCATCTGGGCTAAGTTCTCAGCTTTCTAATCGGGCTGAAATTTCCGAGATGGACTGGGAGACGAAAACTTCCATGGCAACCGAGACAGAACGATTACCCTGGACTCATACGGAAAGGCTCCCGCTTCAGTTTTCACCATCGAGTCTCACCATCTCGAGAAATCATCTCTTGGTCTCACTTGTAAATTCGTCAAGCGTTTTTATACTTTAACCACATATCTAAAATATTTAATCTGCTGGGAAAAAATTTTTCTATGCGTGTAAGGTAAGACCACATAAAATGGAACATTTGAATTCCGTCATCTCAGCATAATCCTCAACGGAAGCAAAACAAGTACTCTGCTCGCAAATGAATTATAGATAGCTCTTTTCTTACTCTCTGTGATATTTTCTCCAGTTAAAACAGATTTTTTTAAATTGTTAATGCTGCAGGGAACCGACGCATAGTTGAATCGTCGTAGATACTCTCAAGTTTTACAAAAAGCCACTTTGCTTTTAAGACTGCGCATGCTCTTAGGAATACCTACGGAGCCGAGTTAGTGCCATCTCGTATTTCTCATTAATTTTTTTCTCCACCTCAACTTTATTTTTCACAAGCTCAGTTTTTTCTCGGTACGACTTCAACTTTCCTACACGACTTCAACTTTCCTACACGACTTCAACTTTCCTACACGACTTCAACTTTCCTACACGACTTCAATTTTCCGGCACTACTATAACTTTCCGGCGCTGCTTTAACTTTCCGGTACGACTTTAAGTTACCGGCACGACTTTAACTTTCCCGCACGACTTCAATTTTCCGGCAGGACTTTTTTTCCGACTTTCTCTGGTCTGTTATTCAACAGTACCTACAAATGTTTACTTTAAGATTGAATGTCACCTTTTTTTATGGGCAATAGGCTTTGGTGGAGACGTTAACAATCAAATTGTTTTGTGTTAACATATAAGGCCATAAGTAGAGCAGTTTTGTGACGGTTCAAAAAGAAACAAAGACAAAGCGGTTATTCTAATCAGTAGGAACAGGTTTAAACAAAAAAACGAGCCAATCATGCAGATGTTGACAAGCGAGTTGGCCATGTCTGAATTTACTTCTACTCAGTACATTAGCGATACAGAGAACCAGGCTAACTCAAGTCAACGCAAGTGTTTTATCCTTAATTGAAAACTGATTTATTTCCTAGCAATTGAGTGCAAGACAAGCACACTAAGCAAAATTCGATCGAGTAAACTTATCCAATTTAGCTTTGCCCAGTTGCAAATTTATTCTTAGCTTTTACCAAACAGTGTTACAGTAAGTGCATTGCGATCGACCGGCGGTGACTTGCCGCCTTGATTCTTGTGTTGAGTCTTCAGGTGGAAAAAGTTAAATGTCTAGCCAGAAAAAGTCGTGCCGGAAAATTTATGTCGTGTTAGAAATTTAATGTCGTGCCCGAAAATTAAAGCCGTGCCGGAAAGTTGAGGTGGTGAAAAGTGTAGTTGAGGTGATGAAAAAAGAGTTTATGAGAAATACGAGATGGCACTCGTAAATACCTGATATTTCATTCATACGTTTCCGTCTGCTTTTCGAAAACAATCAGTCGAGCTAAACTCTTTGACTCATTTATCATTTTAATTGCTGCAGATCTGATTTATTGTGTTGAATGAACGACGGAAGGTTTTAAGCTTATAATCTGCACTGCGCAAAGCAACCCTTTATCAAATGTTTAATAGAGGAAGACAAATGAAAATCAGATGAGGCAAACAGAAGGGGGGGAGGGGGGGAGGGGGGTCGCTAAGCCTCCAAGTTACTGTCAGTAAAGTATTAAGCATAATTTTAGATTCTCATCGATAACCGATATTTGTTACTTGCCGTCTAAAATGCCAGATAAATTAATTTTTTTCGTGAAGTAGCGCCTGGTTTTTTCATCTTCATCACATTTTTCATCTTCATCACATTTTCGGAATAACACTATGCGCTTCACTATTTCCTAATGTGTGTGGGCTCATAGGATGCTGGTATATAGGGGCAGAAGGAACAAAGTTTCCCCATGAGGTGTTTTTGCTTTGCTCGGTGGCACGGGAAGGGAAAAAGAAGAAGTGATTTGTCTAAGCCTTTATGTCGATCAGTGTGTCAGGTAAGAATCTAAACAGAAGGCAAAAAAACTGGATCAAATTCACAAGGTCGAAAACTAATGGTGAACTTCCCGGAAAATTAAAGAAAAAATCGTCTCGATGTCCCAAGCAAAATTCAATTCAGGTATAAAAAGAACGATGAGTCGAACGAAAATAGCAAGCCAATATGTAAAGCGCCGAATAAACCAGACTTAAAGTGAAGGGTACAAACAGCCCATCCAAACAATGGGAAATCTCTCAAAGAGATAATGCTGAAAACTAGTAGCTGTTCGAAGCACGGGAAAACACGATTAGTTTAAGTTGCATATGATTGGCTGAGAGGACGACCCGAGTTTTTGAACTAATCACTGGGTACTGAAATAATTTACTCTCGGCTTAGTTGCGACTCTCGTTTAAGATTTACTTATACTAGAATTTTATATACCAGTACAATGTCAAAGAAACAGGTAGTTTCAGGGAAAGGAAGCTTCAGCTTTCTACCATATATCTCTCCACTCTCCCTTTCAATATTTTTTACTCTAGTTTTAATCAACACCATAAACTTTATAATAAACTGATGATTTCACTGAGTCACGTGTACATCTCGCATAAACTGTTATATTTATAGCACGGATGCTGTTCTAAGTTCACTTGGTGATTAGATCCTTGAAATATTAAATTCAAGTAAGGCTATATAAATTTTAATTTGCTTTGTTTTTCTACACATTCAGAGCTTTATCGTTTCTAGGAAACGTCTGAAAGTATCTAGATTGTAAAAACCACCAATCAGAACAGTTTTTCATTAGTGTCTTAGTACTCAAGATCGTTAAGACTTAATCTGACCTGAAAAAATCTGTTCCAAGGTTGGATGCGAATGTAAGCAATCGTACCTGTCTCGTAAGGGTTGTTGAGGGAAAAAGTCGGGAAAAAATGCCTTAGCTGCTGTAATATCTTTTTTGCGGAAGTTTCTCGTGTTGTGGTTTTCCAACAACAGGCTTGATCCAGAAGAATCAGCAGAACTTCCTGTGGAATTGAGCTGTGCTTCTGCATGGGTAGAGTGAAGAGGCTCACTATGTCTTCTTCTCTTCAGCAAGCTTTTACGCTGGTAACTTTTCTCTGCTGCTCCATTGTGATCCTCTTTGTCGCACTCTCCTGGGATGAGGAGCCTGCCATACTTTAGACGTGATTCGTTGCCAAACGTAGACCCTGCAGCTTGTACTCCTTGAAGATCAGCCGTCAAATCTGCTGGATTGATCTCCATCCTTGTATGTATGAATGGACTCGGTAGAGAAGCAGGTCTTCTAGCCACCTTGCATACTCCTTGGCTGCACTCATTCTCGGGTGCTTGGTTCATCGCTCCTCTTAGCTAAGCGGTGGGAATTTATTCAAGGCCTTCAAACCCGATCTGTGTTTGCTTTGGTGCAATTCCTGTTTTTATGCTCGCTTTACGACAATGCACCCTGCAAATACTACAACTATAGATCAAGAATGTATCCGGCACCAAAATGAAATTCCTAAGTCGCCTTGAACTGAACCTTGATGTTTGGTGCACAGTTATATCAACAAGCATGGCTTCGTTCGTCGTCATGTTGTTACGTCAGCGTGGTCACGTTGCACTTCTTACATCCATCACACTCATCTGAACGTGAAGAGTAATGCTCCCAGAGTTTTGCCAAATCGTTTGCATCACTTTGGATGTCGAAGAATATCATTTTTGTGTTATTATTAAGGAATTAAATTTTATGCTTCGGATTCGTGTTCTTGAAATTCGATGGAAACCTTCGAAAACGACTATTCTAGGAGGTTCTAGTCTTTTTAACTGCTTCTACGTATGCAAGTTCGTTGAATGGCCTGCTGGGAAACAACATCTGTCCTTTCCGACATGGCCATTGTTGTCAGGTTTAACGACCTTTCCAGCAAAAGGAAGGTCATTTATTTTCCTTCCATTTAGACTGCAACTTCAAAAGCATTCGTGTTTGTTACATAACTTTCACTCAAGCGGACTTAGCCCTTTCTAGCAAAAGGAAGGTCATTCATTTTTCTTCTGTTCAGACAGCAACTTCAAAAGCAGTCGTGTTTGTTTTATAAATAAATGCGTTTTTTTTTTACTCTAGCTGGCTTAGCCCGGTACTAAATTTTTCATTTTACCATAAAAGGAGTTGACTGCAGTATAATACAATACCGGCGCGTTAATTGTTTGTTTAGCTGATGACCCGTGCAGACACATCTTTACGTGCGTTGAAAAGTAATTATAATATTCTGCTTTGTTCCTTGACAAAAGAATTATTTGAAAAAGATTTCAATTTATTTAACTTTAAATTTAAAAACCAAAAGTTGAATATGTGGAGTGAGGAGAACACAATTTTTCTTTCTTGTGAAAATGAATCCAACTTGTAATTGTCATATCTTTTTCAGCAGGTGAATATATTTAATATTTTTAGTTCCTTTTCATCAAACCCGAATCCATCTTTCGCTCATATAAGACAAACATAGGAGCCTCTTATTGATTAAATCAGGAGTGAAAAGAAGTAAACAATGATAAAAACGTAGATCTAATAAAATTCAGTGGCGCTCGTGTGTGAAACATTGAACATTTGTATGTAGATATATGCAATAACTTTTCAAACGAAACGTGATATTTTAAAAGGCGAGATACTAAATGAACTATTGTCGAATTCTAAAACGAATAACACGTGTGTTGTTCGAAGACTTGTGACTGAAATCAGCTCAAGAAGAAATGTCATTGTGGAAAATATTGCACGGAGGATTTAACTTCTTTTTCATCGTTTATCCGATTTTACAGTGTGTGATGAGGCCGCAGTGTTTTTTTAACTCTCACGAATTAGACCTGAGTTCATTTGGCCTACATCAGATATTTAATTCGCTCTTTGAATATGCCGCAATATTTGTCATCGTGCATTATCAAATCGTCAATTTCTCGCGCAAGATAGTGAAGAACTTAATCTAAGTAAGAAACTCGTTATTAAGCGCACGATAAATAAATTTTCAATTTTGTGCAGACTCTAAACTTGTGATTTTGTGATTAGAATAAGCTGCTGGGTAAAGAGTCGGACATCTTATCAAGAAAGCTTCCGGCAATTCGTTGTTAATGAGGTTTCTTCGACGTCGCTCAGCCAATAGAATGCACCACTATTAACTACCCTCGTGACAGACCTTTCCTGAATATGAAAATTGACTGGGGAGGGCTGAAGAAATACAGAGGAACATCATTGGTTTTTTATTCGTTTAATACGCAATGTTTTGAAAATAAAAACACTAGCTTTTACGTATAAAGTCTAACAAATTAATTTTTCCATATTTTGGGGTAGTTAATACATCTCACATTTGGCTAGACAATCTCATATCTAGTCTGCCGCTCTATTCACTTGAATGGAAACAGGTGATAAATTACAACGTTTATGAGGGGTACGTGTGCATAAATCCAATTTACTGATCCATTCGAATTTTTTTTCACCGATTGCTAATAACTATCAAACGCAGTCAACACGTATTTCTCAAAGATGATCGATTAAGTTTAGATTGTTAGAATGATAATTGATATTGTTTCCAATATTCAAAGCTTGCTTCCTGATTAAGTCCTTGTTTCTCTGAAACACGAGCACTGCGAATCCGTCCTGAAAATACTTCCTCCATTGTCAGTTTTGCTGCCCATAAGCCACTGTGAGAATTATATCCTTGTTCTAGGTCTCTGGGAAAGAACTCCGGAAAAAGATTTTTAGCAAAATTTATGTCCTTCGAATGTCCATTCTTGGAAACAACTAGCCTTGACTCTCTCAAGTTCAGTTCAGTGCGAAGTTCAGTTTGTAATTGTGTATCTTCTGGTAAAGTTTTGATGTGAAGACAGTGAGTGCTCTCGTACAAAAGTTCATTGTACTCCTTCACCCTTGTGTCTGCGCAATCTTGGCAAATTTCATTCTCTCGTCTTCTGCTTTTTCGGGTCTCTCCGATGTCTTCGGATATCGTAGCCAGAGGCTGTAGACAGCGTTTGCTTCTATGCAATAAACGGCTTGGCTTTTCCATCGCTTTGTTGAGTACGTTTAAAAACAGTGGGATTTGCTGTTCTCGTACTGGTGTGAAGATACTAATTTTGTGTTTCTCAGACAATGTTTTGTTTTCTTAATGCTCTTCAAGTCGCCCAGTTGTAATTTATAGTGGTCGTGTTTGAAATGCTGGAACAGTCTGAATTAGAGGTTACGTGTTACTTGCCAATATAAGAGTGAGAGACCCTCTAGAAAAGCAAATATTTTGGCATAAAAGCGTCACGTACTTTCTAAAGGGCAATATCATATTTTTGTCACGCATAGAAACAAAAAAATAGTGAAAATAATAACGAAAATTCCACCATGTGGTTATTCAAAATTTATAAAGTTTTAATCGGAAGATTTCTCCAGCACTGGTTTCATTGTTGTTTCTACAATAGTTCGTGTCCCTCATCAAAACTATAATTTTATCTCGTTTTGAATAATTAATTTTGGTGACATTCAACTATATTTACCCAGTAGGTTCTATTTCGATCTGAGTCACCAACAGACTTCGTCTCATGGTCAAGACATACTCTGATACATTCCGCACCATTAGTGCGGGCAAATTATATTTGCTTTATATAGTTTATTTGAAGGAGGAAACGCAATAATGGGAATTATTTAAACGAAAACCTGTAATTTACTTCAATTTCCGTTGAATTCCTCATCGAGTTGTAAAACATGATTAGAAGATTTTCATTATTATCTTCATAAGTGCTAACATACATTTCTGTCTGCGTCAATTTCGATCTTAGTAAAAAATTCACCATCTTCGGATTTATCTCTAAAAATGACTATACTTCGGAAGAAAAGATGGGATCATAAATTCTTAAGAGGCAAAACAAATCAAAACGTGCTGACAAATATTTATAAAAATACAGCTTTTAAGTACATGTATATTGGACTTGTTGATACCAATTTAAAAGCATATTCGCGTTTTCTCTTTTCAGTTAATATCTTTGTTTCTGGCCCTGAGACTACTTCCATTTCGATCTGTGGGAGGACGAAAAGACCAGAAAACCAAGAAACTGAAGTTCGTAAAAAGAATCGATTTGTTTGTACGTAGGACTACGTGATCGTTGCAGCTTTATTCGGGAAGTATTTATTATCGAAGTTGACGGGCATTTTTTGCCAGGTAAACAAGACGTGTTTCAGCCGATAAGCACAAACCTTAAAATAGCATAAGTATTTTGCGGAAGCATTAAATTTTTGGAGGAAATCTGTGTAGATTGCCCTTAGTAAGCAAAAAAAAATCCAAAAATTTACTGCTTTCCGTCAAATGGCATATTCCAAATACAATTCAAGTGACTCTCCGTATTTTTAACTCTCTCGCGATATCCATATGCAAATCAATTACTATTTCAGACCCACTCCTCTGGCTCCTTCTCTTTCATATTTGCTTTGGTGGTATGTTGTTTTCATCATTTATAAATTCAAAGTCCAATTTGACGCTTGAAGATTAATTTTTTTGTTCAGTCATATCTCCAAAACCTGAAATATCAAGTTGAATACCTTAAATAATTATGTTATAAAATGATCGTGTCTTCCAGATCTTTCGCTGAAGTATCGGATGACTTTATGGCTGCTTGTTGATGAGCTTCTCGAATAAATTCCATGATTCACATAATTCGAATATATCATTGTCTGCTCCATCAAAGTACAAGTGTTTTGTGTCGAGTACACTGGAAGTCAATCCACCTAAATGCATAAAAATCGTTCATTCAAAAAAATATCTTGAGGATTTTTATTTTTGAAACTTCTCTCGTGGGTATTAGTGGCGGATCTCGGGGAGGGGCCCGTGGGGCCCGCCCCCCCGCCCCTTACTTTGGGTAAAAAAAAAAAAGAACCGCAGACGGAAGAAAAGCCGGCAGGGCAAGCGACAAAAACCGAGCCCTTCCCCCCCCCCTTAGCTCCAGGTTAGGATCTGCCACTAGGTGTTTTGCAACGCAAGCCACACTATTCTTAATTCTTTTCGAAACAGCAAAAAAAAAAAAGAAAAAAGTAACTGTATGTTTTCCTCAATTATCAGTCTTGTCGATTTGACCTCTACACTGACAAAGAATTAACAAACTTCAATCAATCATTAATTACCATAGGAGAGACTTGTTTTCTTTTTAGAGTTGAAACTACGTACTGTACATTTCGATGAAATCTATATATATATATATATATATATATATATATATATATACATATATACATCTCAAATCATTCTCCTCGCTGATTACTAGACAGTCTAACGGATCCTTTATAGATTTTCATGTTAAAATTTAAAATTTTTGTTTTAATAGTATGTTGAGATAAATTCCCTTTCTGGAATTTTTTTGTGTTAATTCTACTTACTTTCTTAATGGACTGCGCTCGACTTTTAAAACAAAACACATTATATTTGTACTTGTATCGCAAAATATATCGATAATATTTGAAAATATTAAGAGTCAGGGATCAGGTGAGTATTTCGCCCGAAGTTTCTTCCTCTCCAATACGAAACTAAGATAATTAATCCTGGTGACATCTTTGCAATAGGCTCTTCGAGATTTGTGGTAAATGTAGTTGCCAGCACGGTTTTTGAAATCATCTTTTGACGGAAATGACATCGTAAACTAAATGAATTGTTTTTATCAGCCCCAGGACTGGAATATTTCCCAAAGAAGAAATAACTCCATCAAATTTAAAAAAAATTTAGTTTCCGTAGTTTTCCGCACACGCGGAAAAATTAAAAACATTTCGTTTCTAAATCAACACTCGAAAAAGAAGTTTTTCGTGAACCTAAAATCCATGTCTTTAATTTCATAAATTGTATAAGAAAGCTCTTCTTCTTTATTTCTTTTTGAACAATTTAGAATCATCAAGTATTCTTGACTGCTATCAAGTATACGCCTTAATTTAATTTGTTGAAAAAAGTGAAACTTAATTTAAAATGCAAGAATTATTGCATTGGATTCATAAGCTTTTGGTTTTCTAAAAATTTGTTTTTGGGTATCTAAATGAGATCACGTAGCAACCTTCTAAGAGTACTGAAATTAGCAAATACATCTGCAAGTTCTTTTTAAATTTGACTTTGTTAACACCTCCGTGATGGTTAACATCCTGAGCCCTCATCAGAGAGGAAACATTCTCTGTTGATTGAGCTCCCTCTGACGTCATCATGACGTACAGGAGTTAGCGATTCACGTTTACCAAAATGATGATTTCCAAATTTTCTTGGAAAAATACATAATTCTCTTTACTTATTCAAAATTGTATTGTGTGTTATTGAATAAAAGTATAACACCACTAATTATCCAATTTGTCATTTTTGAAATGTCACACCCTAGAGCAATTTTCTGCAGACAAATTTCAGTAAAAATAACCACCTTAAGAACGGCCTTTGTTCTTGATACTAAATTATACCAAGATGAATGAAAACTGATATTAAAATCTCCAGATCTGTGTGGTAAAATAGATGCAGTAAAATCCCTTTTTACCTCCAGGTCGCTCTTTCTCATTCAGTGGCTACAAGGTATTTCAAGGGTAATGAACAGTTTAAAGTGGTTTTTGGTTTTTTGGTTCATTTTGCAGTCGAAGTGTTTAACCGAATGTTTTCCCCTGTTTTTCTATGATTTCGTTATGTATAGTCCACTCTTGGTGAATGTCAAAGGCCTTGCTACAGCCGCCAAAGACGAACGTTCATATAATGAATGTTCGATTATAGGAAAAAACGGTGACTGAAGGCAAAATGGGAAGCGTATGGGATCGAGCAAGGTTTGATAGCGGTTAGAGATAAATCATGAAACACTTTCTTTCATGATGTAAAAATTTCCTCATACCCAAATTAAGAATAAAAATACTAGTATTGTGTTTGGTGAACAACTCCTCAAGAACACACTTCAAATTGTAAAAAATTATAATAGACCATTTCTCTTAATCTCATATCATTCGCGGAAAAAAATAGAAAGAACAGAATGAAAGGTTGACTTTCAATGAAAACCTTTATGATTGAAGCTGTAGTGTAGTTCGAGAGACTGTTGTTTCATTACTTGCTTTATTATTTAATCGTCAATTTCACCATTTTTTCAGTGATAAATACTTATAAACCCCTTTGTGTTTTTCTTTATTTCTAAGAAAAATTAAGCAGACTGATTTGTTCCATCAGACGAAGCAAAGCATTGTGCTTATCATCATTTTCCTTTTTATGTAAATCAGCGTTGAAGGTAAAGAGAGTGATTCTAATGCATAGCAGTTAACGTTCCAGGAGTATGATACTACTCAAAGAATTACTGAATTAATGTCATCGAACAAAACAGACGACGAGAATCATCTCAGATGACAAATGGAGCCTACTTTATAAAACAGGTACTGCAGATTTAATGCACCTTTAAAATTTAATACGTCCATGTTTCATTGCTGTGATAAACAATGGGTTTTGTAACCAATCAGAGGAACTGCAAATTCTAATGTACATAAATACGATATATCAACAACAAAATGTCATCAATTGATCACGAAACGTTGAATTCAATTTACTTTTTTTTGAACATGGTATAGTTTATTGCCTGCAAAGCGGGAGAACTCGATGTCTACTGGCACCTGTAGTAGATAAACAGAAGTTTTAAAAAACAAATGTTCGACTCAAAACGAATGTTGTCTTCAGTTTCATATGTTATGCAATCAAATTTAATTTTCACCATCTTGAAAACGCGATGGATCTGAACTGACAATTAAAATAAGAAAACAAAGGTAAAAAGAAATAAGACGCCCCATGCATGGTATCGGTGACCTACATTAATAGATGTACTTTAAGAAGATAGAGTTCAACGTTTTTGGAAATTGGATGATCTTATTTAAATGGATTAGGCATGTCGTTTCTGTGCGTGCTTTGGTGCCTTGTGAGGGTATATCTACAGAGCTCTGACAGTTGACTATTATTCTGTAGCCTGAGGCATCTCGGTTTCCCGCAGCGGTTATCTTATCCACCTGCCTGCACCTTAGCTCGCATTGGAGCGTTCAAAAACCCCTTGTCATTTTGCTTTTCAAATAAGCCCGCAAATGTCGCGATTATAATAGGCATGAGACCTGTTTTGCTATCTTCTCAAAAATTTATCGTCGTTAAAACAAATGAAATGACAGCAATATTTCCCCTCCTAGTATCCCATTTGAATAGAAGCCAAAATTAGATTTTTGGGTCAATAAAGAAAACAGCGTAGTTGTGAAAAGCTTTTTTGTCGATAGCTGAATTAATTTTCGGCGTCTTCGGAAACCAAACAGCCCTTGCTTTAGGTAAAAAAAAAGCGATTTGAGAGACGTGACATGCATTTAGTTATCTTCAGAAGGCTAGAAAACAAGTTTTGGCGGAACCAATCACAAAGACATTCGCACCTCGCTTAGAACAACAAGTTGGCGGATATGGGTTATTTTTAAACTCGCTGGATCAAACGTGGGCAGGTAACTTAGCGTAAATCTGTTCTAGTTGCTATAAAGAAACACATATTTCGGCTAATTGGGGTAAACTTGATTTACGCTTGCCATGAAAATCGTGGAATCACCGAAACGGACTTCTTTTTTTCCTGCTTGATGAGTTTGCTTATTTCAGAGTGGAGTGTTGCTCGATGATTTCAAGCCGTAATCAAAACACCTTCACGAGGAACATCTGACGATTTCACGTGAATCGATTGAAACACGAAGATAATTACCAAGTACAACGATGACTTTTTACAAGCGTTATATTCCACAGAAAGGGAAGGAAATTCATTAATATGACCATTTATCGTCAGGAGTCCAGCAGGAACGCCAAAAGAAACTTACGAAGCGCAAAATTACCTTCTCTTACACGAAAAAGGAATTCTCCGAAACATTTGCCACCAATTTATGAGATCGACGAAGATTGTGAAGAAACTGTTTCAGATGCTAGACCAAAACAAAATATCTCGTCTGGAATATTAGGAATCCTACCTCACCACAGTGAGGACAAAAGCTTCCAAGTTAATATAAATGTTCCTGAAGAAGAATATTGGGGATTAAGTAATACGCAGAGAGAGCAGCAGAAACATCGAGAAAATACAGAAAATACTTCCACTTATTTTAAACGAAATCTCAAGCGCAATTTATCTGTTACCTCGCGCGACAAAGGTAACAATCAGATGGCATTTCCAGACTTTTTTCCTCCAGGCATGCACGTACACTGCGCTCAAAACTCTCTCCCAGAGGCAAGCAAAGGGTTGTACATGAAAATAATGCAAGGTGAGGCTAAAATGCAGAAAAACATGTCCAGCACCAGCGAGACATCAAGCAGTACATCTAGTTATAAACAGTATAACTGGATGCAGTTTTTCGGTTAGAAAAAAGAAACCAATTCTAACTGCGGTTTAGGCTTCAGTTTCTTTCCAATAATAATAACACTCATGTTTGAATAGAGGCAAATTGTACAAATTCTAACCTATCCGACAGTGCACACTAAGGTAAACACGGAGAGATTTGTCTTCTCTTAAATAGAAAACAAAATTTTTGAATTTTTGACTGTTTTGAAATTATGATTTTCATTTGTAAGTAGTCTTTTAAGTACGAGTGTAAATGTTCTACACGAAGCTCTGTGTGATATTCAATCGCTATGTTGTTAAATTCAAGTGAGATAGAATAATTATTTCTTAAAAATACTGAGCTAACTGTGAACTATGCAATGTATATTCATAACAATGTTGGTGAAATTAAAGAAAATGTGGTCGGTGGTTACGATTCATACTTAACACGTGACCAGCAGTGTCTCAGAAACATCTGATTGAGTGACACCTGCTACTTGTGTTCTTTATTATAAAAATCACATCATGATTCCAAGTTATCCATGGATCATGCCGTGTACACTGACAACGCGCAAGATTATTGCTTCCTCAAATTTAAGAGCACTTGCCAAGGACAATTGTTTTGTTATTCGCGTCAATGATTCCTTTTTTGTTGAAGAATCGAATATTGTGAATATTGTGCGTTAACCCGTATAATCAGTTGTGGATATTCACCTAAAAATATGCAAACTGCAATTTATTGCAAGGAAAAGTAATAGAAGTTTATTCGTCCAGACCAGTTACACAACTGTAAGGCACGTGATGTTTTCTGCGGGGTTTTTATAAATAATATTTTCACGTGATTCGATTCGCAGAAATAAAAAGCGTTCAAAAAATAGTAATAATAGTAATGCTCGGCGACACACATGTAAGCTTAAAAATACTGAAAACTTTTAATCAGTATTAATTTTAAGGAGTAAAATGGAATCGACAAGTTCCTGTCACCGACAAACATACACAATTCCTGTACAATACAGGTTCTCAAATCAGGTCAGTCCTTTTTACTAAACCAAAAAAAAAGAGTTTTTCAGATCAATTTTTTCCTTTACTGCCATAGAAGTTTGCGAATCATTTTCGCAGCGAGGCGTTGCAGATTTTTCAGTTTTCGAACTTGAAGAAAGTGTTCCATGATAATTCTTGAACTTTCAGGCGTTGCAGATTTTTCAGTTTTCGAACTTGAAGAAAGTGTTCCATGATAATTCTTGAACTTTCAGTTTGAAATGCTTTAGTATGTTGCTTACGGAAAGACTATAGTGTCAATAGGAATTAGTTACCAACTATTTATTGGTTTTGACGCACTATGATGCTTGCATGTGACCAGACCTTAGTTACTCCCGTTCAAGGCTGCTCTGATCTAAGGCAAATGATCTCTACTGACAATTTACTATGATACTTAGCGGTCAGTGTAAAACCTTGTCGGTATTTTCCTCCTCAAAAGTAATTTTTTGTGTGTTTCGTGTTGTATCATAACCAGCTTCAGCGTTCATTTGGAACTCACCACTCAATTCCAAAAAATTGATCAAAGGAAGGAAGAGAAAAAATGCAAATCCTTCCTCTCTCCTCCCCCCCCTCCCTATTATAAACCACCGTATAATTCAAGAACATCAAAAATTACACTTCCCCTTGAATTGGAACGTTCTCACCATGAAGCTTTCCATTCGCACACAAATATCTCATGTATTTTGCATACGGAGGGTAACTGTCTTTCCTGACGTATCGCGTTTTATGAAATGCTAACATAATGCGGGTCTTGTTTAAGAGGCACACAACGAGTGACTTTAACGGTCACTATAAGTTGACCACGAGTGGCCATAGGTCACTACGAGGTGACTACAGCCCTAAGTGAGTACGTTGTGATCCTGTGAAGAAGAAGTTATCAAAATACTTGGCAACCGCGTGTTCCTCCTCTGTGTACTCTCTCGCTTACCTAGATCTTTTTCTAAAGGTGCCAAGTCCCGTTACATGGACTGTTGGCTGTCGACAAATAATCACGCAATGTTATGGCGTTTTCCCTCCCCGTTTTTTCCCTCATCGAAAATCCGCTCACATAGAAAATGATGATGAAGAAAAGGGTAGTGGAATGATTTTACAGTACAAAGAAAGCGCCTTAAAAGAGTTAGTTTCAAGAGAAGATACCGCGACAGCTGACCCGCAGATTCTGCCTCTAAACAACATGAAAAGGATAAAGAAAACGGCTGACGACATACCAAAACAGGCAATGGAAAACGTTAAGGGAGACGAAGAAACCCGAAATCACGAAAGTATGGATCTCAAAACGGCCGCAAGTCAGGCCAGAGAAGCGCATAACCACTCGTAGAGTTTTTGGAGGACAAGGCTGATGCTGACCGTGAAGTTCGAAAACAGGGATCTTTAACACTAAAAGAGAAAGAACAGGAGGGTCAACAGCAGGTTTTGGAGGTACTCCTACAACAGCAACAGCAAATGAACAGCATGTTCTTGCGGTTTTATAGAAGGTGATCGATAAGTATTTCAGACTTGTAAAATTGTTTTTATTGAACATGAATTTTCTTGTGAGTAGAGTAAATATGTTCAATTGAAGCAGTTTTTTAAACCTTGTTTATGCTGATGAGTAAATTCAGTGTACAACTTCAGGGTGGTTTCACCTTGAAAAATACATAACCCCAATACCACTAATTTGTTGATTCTGACTGGGACTTGACAATACATCTTTTTGTCACTGTTTAGCCTCAGAGTACATCACCGACGCCATTATTGCTTTCTCTGAGGAACTAGTGAGATTCTCCACATTAAAAACTTAATTTCCAGTAACTTTTCTCACTTAGAAAAGTAACTTTTCTCACATAGAAAGCTCATTTGCCTCGGAAGCACACACGACCTCTCGAGAACACCTTAAATACTTCTCTGTCTGCATGTAATCACCGAGGAATTTGGAACACATCGCCAAGTCGGCAAAGATCAGCCCTTTTGATTTGGAATTCCACCTTGCAATCAGCTTAGGGCTATATCATCTTGGTCGAACTGATCGTAAGACTTGTAACAAAAATCTTTTTTTTTTTTTTACTGAAAACATTCGTAGAGAAGACCCATTCTCATCAGAAATGGTGTTTTCATCGTGAGTTAGCTGAAGCAAAGCTCGAACATTTTAAAACTTGTCCTTTTTAATTTAAATTATATATAAAAATATTACAGATAAAAATCCGTGAAAAGACTCAGCGGCTGTGACCGTCACTACTTATGCCGTCGTGAAGTGATGGACGCGCCTAAAGGTTTGTTTTTGGCGGGAAAAACGCCGTTCTCGATCCAGGTCCTTCCGTACCCCACCGTTACCGTCTGTAGTGTATTGAGGAGTAAAAGTACTCTACCGATATATTAAAGTTCACATTGCAACCAGGCGGACAATCAGACATGGTTTGATGCGACTCTGGTCTACAGATTTATTGACTGTAGCCGAAGAAGTTACAATTCACAGACCCAACGTTTCGACACTATTGTCTGGTGCCTTCTTTCAGAGGAGTGTGGGCGGAGTTACCTTTTCCAATGGCAGCGAAAAGATAACTTGCTTGATAAACGATCAGAAAATGATAAAAGAAAGACGCCAATTTTGAGCGACCGTCGTTTCAAAAGAAAAAAAAAACATAATGGAATTGCTTAAGGCCACTCTTAGGGTACTTTTTAACATAAACTATCGATGCGGTGTGATTGAAGACTGGTAATTTCGTTGACGTCTGTTGCTAAACTGACGAAAGACATTTCCCCAGTTTCACTTCTACTACAGATGGAAACGACAGCAAACGAAATCCTGACGGACAAAACAAGCTCCCACTGTTCCAGAGAGCCTATAATGTCAGAGGATGGATCATGCCCGGGCTTACGAAATAAAACACGATATGGCGCTGGTGAGTGCTGGTGCGTCTCTTCATGTTCTTTATGTATTCCAAACCTACGAAACAATTTTGATCGCCTGGGCTGGGTTGTTCAAAGCTGGGTTAGATAACCCAGGGTTAGTGTGAAATCGGATTTCAGCTCTGGGAGCTTTAAAGGAAAATTCAGTAGAATTCTTTTGTCAACAATTTGATGATTAGATGCTCCATATGGAGTAGAGAAAATGATCCCAAAATGGCTATCGAACAAAGAAGTTATAAACCCAGATTAAAATTTAAGCCTGGGGTTGCGCTAATCGGCTGTCGAAAAACTGGGCCCTGTTGCTTTATTTTCCAAGTTTCGTCCATGACAAGAAGCAACACCTGTCCACACTCATTGTGGCCGTTCAATTACCTTGGGACTCACTAATACACTGTTTTGAAAAGTTTTGATTTTCATGATTCACGTCCTAGGTTAAGGTTACTTCACACCTTCAGAGGCCGAAAAATCGATTCTTTCTTCTATTTGAGTAAACTGAATTCAACTCTCGATTTTCATGTTAGTTTCATAGTTTGCCCCCATCGCGCACTTTACAAAATTCCCTCATGGAATCTCTTTGATAAGGAAAAAATCGTTGCTAAAACAAAAATCAAAAGCGGAAGAAAGCCCTTGGTAAAAAGGAGAAAAAAAAACAGGCTCAAAGAAGAACGAAAGTGTCTGTCAAGATAAGAAAAATCCCTTTTTAAGCGATTGGTAGTGGCGGAGCTCCACGCTGGCGTCCAGATTTCGAACATAGAAGTCGCCGTCAAACCAAAATTGCCATCCATAATGTTAGAACGAGGTTTCCTTTTCTGTATACAAGTAACAGCCTTGGTACAAAACATTACAATCATCTAGAATGGTAATTTTGAAAGCTGTATATCTGTCTGAATCATCAGCACATTTTCCGGTTTTCCTCATTTGCTTCGGGCAACTTTGCTCGTCATCAGGACCTTTGGCAAACCACCACGGCGACGGCAACGAGGACGTGGGCAAACAAAGATTTAATGAGCACAAAATGGTTTAACGTGAGCGCCTTAAAACTGTGTACATTCTTGGCCGTTCTCTGCGAAACAACAACGTGAAACCATCAGAATTTCGTGGTCTGAGAAAGGAAACCCTGACAGATTATTTAAGTTTCCATTTGGCACTCAACGGAGCTCTCATACGTGATGCTGAGGGATAACTTTCGTTGCTATAAGATGATAAACATCCAGTCATTCGCGAAATTCCAACTAAAAATATGTATTCATTTTTAAATCGACGTCCTTTACAGTTTGAAACAATTTAATTAACTCGAAAATCAGTGTCAGAGGAGAAACAAATCACCGCTGACACATTATCTGATTTTCTTTCTATGATATCCTAATTAGGCCGAAAAGGAGGGAGATTTTTGGAAAGTTAGAAGTATGTTATATTTTCCATGTAATGCATCAGATGACACGCCGCCATGAATTATCCTTGTAAGTTTACTACAGGCGACCTAAGCTCCATTGTGAGATGATCAACTTGCGAAATAAGAGTCGTAGCGGTCACGTCTGGTCTAAACTGGAAATTTCTGAAGCAAACTGCGGCGTAGCGTCGGTTTCACGGAGAAGATTAAGTTTGAGTGATTGAAATGAAACTACAATATATGTGCTTGGATTCTTCGTTGTATTTGTGGCTGCCCGGTCGTTTAAAGATTGGATTTTTCGCTTCTTCGTATCGAGCGTACGGACTCTTATGTACGTAGTAAACCTAGATATGGACAACTCGCTAAAATGGGTTATTTTCAAACATAGTAAGCTGGCAGATAAAAGCGATGCACTGTGGCAGTGAGGTGAGGTATTTTTAGTGAGAATTTGACTGATTTTATACCAAAGAAAGCGCCTTCGCACTTAGCCTCGTCCTCACGCCGTTATTTCGGTACCAGATCACTGAACCGCGAGAACTCGGAAGAAATCGCAAATTACAGATCTCTATTTTACATATCATCAGCATATTTCCATTTCTCAAATTACAGATCTCTATTTTGCAAATCATTAGCATATTTCCATTTCGCAAATTGCAGATTTCTAGAAATCTTCAATTTGCGAATCTCCACTACGTTCGTGGATAACTCAATGCTTCGTGTAGGCCATAGAGCGCAAAAGTAATAGGCCACTTCCGAGTTCTCGCGGTTCAGTGATCTGGTGCGAAGGTGCTTTCATCAGTGGTAGAGAAAACTAGCGAAATTTTCTCGAATTTCAAATTGGGAGAGGAAAAACTTATTTGCGAGCGAGGCATTAAGTAAAGTGATGGCGGCAAAGGAAAAAAAATACGAACTTTTTTATTCATGCAAGAAAGCTGCCAGCAATGAAGCCGACCAAAGTTGCCTCTACTGTCAGAAATGAAAAAAACTGTTGGAGATGAAAGGAAAAACAAGTGAGGGGAAATCTTTAGTACCAAAGATTTTTAATGCTTGGACGTACTACTAATTTAACATTCCAGAGCTCTCTTGCGTCGTTTGTTTTGAAGTCATTATTATACCGTAATTTTTACTTCTTGCTGAATCGTATAGTTTTATATACTATAGTTTTCGAAACAAAATTGAAACCTGTAGATTGTTGAATGAACTCAAACTCTGTAAATTTCGAAATGGAAAATGTGTAGATCTGTAATTTACATCAATAGAATTGCAGAAACTTAAGGCCACCAACGGCAAGGATGAACCTACATAACCTTGCAGATAATACCAACTTGGGAAAGAACGAAAGGAAAATCTTCGTGTTCACTTTGCAAAATATTCACTTGTCCGTTTACGATGACTAATTCGAATGCGTGACATGACATTTTACTACATATGTCACGCATTCCTCCTCAGCAGGAAACATAGAAGCTATCTCTATACCATTGCCCTTATTTACTACAAAAATTTTCAGAGATGGTTGAAATGGGAAAATGTTCAGTTTAGGTTTAAATGTTATTTATAGTTAATATTATATGCTAAGTTGTGTTTCCAATTTACGCTAGTGACGAACTGACCGATTTATCATTCTGGCCCAGTTGTATAAAAGGCGGATAACGCTAACCAATGGGTAAATCGCTATCCAGCGGATAAGTGATAGCAAAACGTATAGCGTTATCCAACGGATAGAGTTTTATCCAGTGGATAGCGTTATCCAACCTTCGAACAACCGGGGCCTGGCCGGTGGAGTTTACCGCATGGATTCTCGTTTTGTCAGAAGTAATGGGCTCCTGGTTTTGTACATTACAGATTTTCATTTCGCACTTTTGCTAATTTTAGATTTTGAGCCCATTAAATGGTTTTTAATTCGTATCGTTAAGATCGTCTCACAATTACAGTTAGCCCTTGCTACGAATCAGAGAGAAAAAACAAAAACTAAATGATGACAATAAGAAACTTAGGCCAGGCTTGGCCAGGCTGCACGTGGACGCCGAACGAAAACTCTGGAAAGTTACAGAGGTTGTGCATCCAAGCATCCAAAATCTTAGGAACTAGAAATTTTCCCTGACTTGTTTGTAATTTCTCCTCCAACAGCTCTTGCGGGCTTCAGCAGAGGCAGCTAGTTGGATCTGCTTCATTACTGCAATAAATAAATATATCGAACGGTTTCTGCTTTTTTCTTTCCTTTGCCGCCATCACTTAGCTGTGTGCCTCTCTCCCACCGATAATTTTTCACTCTCCCACACTGAATTTCGAGAAATTTTCTTTCATTTAAATTTCACAACCACGGCACTTAACTCTTCCTACCGATAGGACGACTTACTAACTAGCCCACATCACTGGCTACTCGGGTTCATGTTAACCCCTTCACACCTAAGGTCACATAGTAGTTTACCTTACTGTCTGTCACACAATTCTTGTGATGTGAGTTTGGATGATTTGTTATTGGATTAACTAATAATCCTCTTATTTATTTTTCTTTATTCTCATCACTTTTCATTTGTCTGCTTGAACTGTACTGATGTTTTAAGGAGAAATTCTGTCTTGAAGACTCATGGGAGTTACAGGGTTAAGAGTGGTAAAGATTTCCTCACTTTCGTCTTCGGAAAATCTTTTTGCTTGTCTTGAGCTGATAATTCATTTGTCTAGTCTGTATGTCATTAATTGTTCATAAAATTATCATGTGTAAAGTTAGTTATATGATCAGACGTTAAAAACTACAGAATGAGTTTACATGAAAGCATGGCATTTTGTTCTGGGTTAGCTGTGTGGAAACTTACCCACAGTCATCCATATGGTTCCGATATCACATAGTCATAGACCAGACATGGCAAACTTTTCCGAAAGAAAACAAAAAAGCTGTAGATTTAAGTACTAGAGAATTCCTCTGAACCCTAAAATCACATTATTTGTAGGGTGAAAGAAAACCATTTGATGAGGTTGTAATACATTATGGAGACCCTCATGCATTTGGACAGTCACCTATCACCTTTGTAAGACAGGTTGGTAAGCTGATGCCAAGAAAGTTAAGAGCATTTTAACTGGTGCTCTATGTTAAGTCGGTTAAAAATCTATCCTTACGATAAACTATTACAACTAAACTAATTTCACATCTGCCCCCTCTTTTGAGGGTCTCCAATAGATTTTTCGGGATCCGGGATTAGGCTTATTTAGAGTCCGGGATCCAGGAATTTAAAGTAAGAAGGAGCGAGATGCAGGATTGCTATTATGAACGGGACACGGAAATCGGCGATTTTGAAGAGCAGGATTCGGGAAATAATCACTTAAACGAACCTAGAACCGGGATGTTCGTTGACGAGAATTTATGAATAAATGGATTTTCTCAGTCATGAGAAGTACCAGGCATACGGGCTCTCTTCAGTTACTGCGCGGGGATGAAAATTATATCAGAAGTGAAGTTGCAAATTTATCAAAAATCCTCAATGGCCAACAGGAAACGTAGTCTAAGACTGCTGCGTCAATTGAAATGCTTAACGGCGTTGAAAAACCTCCTGAAAGTCTCAGAATTTTACCGATATGATGCTCTTAAACCTGTTGAGTTACATGTTTCTAGATGTGAAGAATATTCACTTAGTTGTATCTTTAGTCGGGATCGCGGGATTGAAGAACCCTATTGGGAACCCTCTCTTTTATGAGCCCATTCCTGCAACATTCCCTCTCAAATTAGCCACTCTTCTAAACAACCCTCTACAAAAATTTCCCTTCTCTAATAAGTCTCCTCCCCTAAAAAATTCCCCCTTAACTTTAACAACCCATGCTCCTCATCTTTCCCTGAACAAAATCTTGAAAAATGAAATGTGGAAATATTCTCATCATTCTCGCATTTCAAAGTGTGTCCTTGATGATGTTTATGAAATTGTAAGTTTTTCCTATCAAAGTTATATGTTCTGTACACAGTATTCATAGCAACTGGGCAAAAGTGCAAAAGTTATAAGATATCCCCCCCATTGTGGCCCTCAATATGTTTGAAATTAGCCTCCCTCTCGACTAATTCAGCCCACTTCTCTAAAAAGACTTCATCTGAATGACCCCCCTTTTGTGACAAAACACGAAAAGATGGCTAGCAGATTAAAACTCTCGCTGCTTACGGCTGAGCGTGAGTAATAAAATTAACCTTCTCCATCAAAATAGAAAAAAAAAATTCAATTCTTGAAGAAAGGTACTTTGATAAGGATTACTGAGATGGTTATTTGTATCTTTAGTGTTTAGCCTGTCTCCTTTGTCCACAATTTCTCGATGACCCTCAATTCCCTAAGGATGTGAAAGAAAAGGCTCACAGAATCCTAAAGGCAACGCCAGGTTTTGCAATAAGTATGTACCAAATTCATTTTACTACAGGCTCTATGAGTAGATTTTATGAAGTTATTTAATTTTTTTTTTGGATTTTTTTTTTTTTTCCTTTTTAACCCTTTGCTTTACGTTTTGCTGCTTTGGGATGTGAAAAGAAAGGCTCACAGAATCTTAGGGCAACACCAAGTTTTGCCACGAGTAGGTAGCAAATTAATTTTACATACAGGCTCTATGGGTAGATTTTATAAAGTTTTTTAATCTATTTTTTTTCGGATTTTGTCTTTTGCTTCTTTAATCCTTTCCTTTACGTTGTGCTGCTTCGGGAGAAGCACTGTGCAGTTGGTTTGGATATTTGGTTTTCTTGTGTGCTTTTCAATCTTCTCTCTTTTCGATTTTTTTCTGTCTTGTTAGATATCTCAATTTCATAAGCCCCTGAACCTGCGGGCTTCAGTATAGGAGGGAATTATTGTATGCTTAATTCATTTAGTATATACCAAACATGCCGATGGTGTTTTGAACTTTTTCAGTTTCTACGTGGTTCATACTAAAATAATTGTTCACCTCACTGTAGTGATAAAGCTGGAATATTATCCACCCCTAGTAAAAAATTATCAAATGTACTTTTCTCATATCCTTTATAAGTTTTAGTGTTTACAGACTCCATATGCTGTGTTCTTGCGAGAAAAAGTACTACAAAAGACAGAAATCAACTAAATTTCACAGTTATTTTTTGTGCTTATTAATGATTTTAAATATCAATTCACATTGTTTTGAAGGACATCACTATCTATAATAATGTATCTTTTATTAGGTTCGTACACAGATATTATTGGATTAAGACTCATTCGCGAGGATGTAGCCAAATACATTTCGAGAAGAGATGGTTACCCAGCTGACGTTGATGACGTCATTTTAACTCATGGAGGGGCAATAGGAATCGAGGTTAGAGACCAGTACTCTTTCTACTGGGTTGCAGTTAATCTGCCGATCAAAGTCGTGTGTCTGCTCAGTTGTATATCACAGGTACAAAAACGTGATGAAAGCGAAATTTGGTTAAAACGAAAAATGTGGTTTGGACAAGTTTGCCACTAATACATAAATGCATAAATTTGTTTGCCACTGATGCATAAAGTAGAGCAACGTGTGGGGTACGACGCCGAGAAATCATGTTAACAGTCCCATTTAGGCTTTTCAAATTCAAAGGATGCGGAGAAGAAGGAAAAGAAATTCAAGTAAGGTTGGCATAAGTAGCGAATTATGAGGTCACTATGTGTAGGTACAATGTCGGCTACCCGCCTGCGTAGGGTGGCAGTGTTTGTGAAAAGTAGTTCTTTAATTTAAATAACTAGAAATACTGCGATTACCACACAAGGTTTGTTTCATCTCAGAGCAATTTACATTTTCTACTAAATTATCTTCTACAGGTAGCCCTCGCATCGCTTGGTACTGATATGCCGAACGGCAAACTTAAGCCAGGGCTCATGATTCCCATTCCAGTTTTTCCTCATTACAAGTCCAGGATTGTAGAATTCAACCTCTACGAGGTAATGCTGACATTGTGTTGAATACTTACAACCGGCATCTCTCTATTGATTCATTTGCATACTCTTCAGTTTAATGTTTCTTATTCTTTGTGTCTTAGTGCTACATTATTGGACAAGTAGAATTTAACAGAAGAAAAAATTAGAATAGATGAAGGTCTGATATCAATCAGTGACTCATGCTGATTAGAGTTCATAAGAGGAATGACCCAGCTTATGATTGCTGTGCTAAAACTGATCTTTCTACTCAGATCCCTTATTATTTGGAAGAAGAAAATAACTGGTCTTTGAACATCGGTGAAATGAAGAAAGCCATAGATGAGGCCAGGCCGCACTGTGAACCAAGAGGACTGGTACTGATTAATCCTGGTAATCCTACAGGTGAGACATACGTTTGTAACCATGGTAACTAGTGCTGTGGTTGGAGATGAACCTGATAACGAATGAGTGAAGTAGAAAACCTAGTGTTTTTTCTTTGTTCTCGAGAATAAAAACTCCTAAAGGGGAAATAAGAAATAATGAAAATTGTCCAAATTGGTTCGAGGTCATGACATACGGACTGAGCGCAGCGAGGTCCGTACGTCATGATCGAGAGCCAAATATTTACCCGTCCAGCCTGACCAAAGTCAGTCAATAAGCATTTTATCATATGACCACTTAGCGTTGAAAATTTCGAAAGTTTTTGTTCAACCATAGTAGGACGCGATACATGGGCACGCGGGAGAACAACAAAAAATATTCTACTCTTAAAAAAGTTTTCCTCTGTGTTTTTCGAGTCAGAGAAAATAAATCACAATTCATTAAAAACGCGCCTATGCTTTTACCCTTTTTTCCTTCAAGTTTTTGCAACAAAGCAGTGTTAGTGCAGGGCCAAATGGCTTTTTCCGGATCGACTCACGTCAATCCGTCGTACAAACGTCAGCTTTCAACATGGTTTTCTATGGGATTGTGCGCGCGGGGCCGTATGGGTCATATGGTAATTATCAATCATTCACTGAAGTGGAGGTGAATAGTGGTGGACACCTATAGCTTGCCGCCTCGCGGCTCGGTAAATATCCACCATTTGTTTTAGTATATAACGCACAGATACCGACAAATTAGTTTATTGCTGACATGGTTTGATGCTACTCTGGTTTAAACATTTAATGAATGTAACCTGACGAGGTGCAAATAGGCGTCAGGAAATAAGCCGCCATTAGCACGATTTAAAGGAGCGTGGGCGGAGTTGATATGCTAGGCTTCCAAACGAAGGCGCCGGTGGTAACGCCGATTAGTGGTGATAATTTTAGACTTATTCCACCGATAAAGCTGAATTTTCTTTTTGCAAAAGAAGACTCCTTTTTGATGCTCTTTCAAACGTCTACTAAACTGACGTTTGGTCCGTCCGATATACTCGTTATCACAATTTACTCAGCCCTCCTGAGTAAAGTTTTGGCTACAGACTTTTTATGGCAAATAGGGTGGTGAGAATCGAAAGCGAGATATTTGTCGTTGTGGGTAGGTTTACGATAGACACTTGTCTCTAAATTCCCCTGTTCCCCTCTGTACACATTTAAATCAAGAAAAGGAAAATGTCAATTCTTTTTTTGCTCAAGGGTGAATTGGATAGACGGCTCTATTGAATTTAAGTGCGATAGGAGGTATGAAGTGGCTAAGGCCCTTTGTTCGACGTCTTTATAACCATATTGGCAATGACAGCAGAAAACGGGCGAACCCATATCTGTGCCAAAAACCCCTTGATAGTAGGTGCCGTTGTATGCAAATTGCGTGGTTTTGAAGCAAAAAGACAGCAGATTAAGAATATCCTCCACAGGCAGAGAAGTTCTCTATTTATTTTTATATTTATTACATTTTCAATATTGCCTTTTCGGCAGAATCCACACGTAGTTTATTGATACATTGTAAAATTGGTAAATAATGGATACTCGTGTTGGTGTTTTTATAATTCCTGTGTTGCCTCAACCGCCATTTCGGAGGTCTCTTTTACCTGTGATTGCATTGGCCACCCATATTAATAGTCATAGGATGACCTTTTCGTCTATCTTTCATACTCAGGACAGATTTTGAGTTACGACCACATAAAGGAAGTCATCAAGTTTTGTGCACGAGAGAAACTGGTTTTATTTGCGGATGAAGTGTACCAGGAAACAGTCTTTACAAAGGAAGTCCAATTCCACTCGTGCAAAAAGGTTCTGAGGGACCTGGGACCTGAATACAATAACTTTCAATTGATGTCGCTCAACTCCGCCTCTAAAGGATTTTATGGCGAGTGAGTGGAGAGGCCACATTATGAACAACACTGCGGCATAATTATTTGTAAAAATTCTTATTATCATCACTTATTCTATTTTAACCCGTGTTTTATTTGGAGTTTTCGTTAAGAGGCAGGGAAGGAAGGGGTCTTAACGGGTTGTTTGCGGTACGCCAAAAATATGCTTTAAGATGTTCAACGTGAAATTTCTTTACAAGATTTCTTAGCTTTGGAGTTCGTGAACATGATATTTACACTACTTTAATTTGGGCGAAAGGACGATATGCAAACGCAGGTTAAATACCGAATGACATGCAAAAAATGTTTTCTCTCAGCTTAAGAATCATTTCATATATTTTACTTTTATAGGTGTGGTTCGAGGGGAGGGTATCTTGAGCTGGTCGGATTTAGCAACGCAGTCAAACTGCAGTTTAGAAATCTGATGTCACCAAGCTCGACTATTGGCCAGGTATTATTTCAAGTTTCTTAATTTTAAACATGTAGAGAACCTCATGATGAAGCACTTAGTCTAACAGGAACAAAACGGTGAGTAAGCCAAACCGTTTGAACGTCTAATGAATGTTATCTCTTTTCACAAAATGGGAGATTTCACATACAGAGAGAAGTACCAAACCATGCACCCCTACGTATATCTGCTGTACTGAAACGGCTTTTTGACTTCTGTACAAGGACTGAAGGGAAAGTGAAACGTTGCTTGAAAGATAGAAGAACAAAATCATGTACTTAGCCTTGCTTGATTTTTATTTCTATTTTCAAGGCTGCCATAAGTTTAATTTGTTGTCCGCCTCAGCCTGGAGACGAGTCGTATGAAACTTTTATACAGGTTTGTAGCGAAGGTCTGGATACAGTTATATTTGAGTTAACTCCAAGGAAGAATTATTTTTAGAGTAAAATTACTCATCAAATCGGCTATAGATCTATAAGCCAATCATTCAATTATTCCTCTTTTCTGCGTGTATTTATGTGTTTTTTGCCCTTTTTGGGTAAGAAATACTCGCAGTCAAAGGAAGAACTTTGAAATATCATACTGGTCGTTTATCTCGCCAAGCAATAGAAATCCTTGTGGACAAGGTTCCTTATGGTACGGTTCCCTTGGATGAGGTCCCTTTGTCCTGCAAGCTTTAGTCCCTATCCTTTATGGGTACGTGAAGGATAGGGTTCCCTGTGGAGTAAGCTTCCTTTGTACTGTTAACTGCACTTCATACTCTTTACGGACTAAGTTCCGTTAAAGTAATAATGAATAAGGATCCCTGTGGATAGGGTATCCTATGAATAAGAATCTTTTGTACCGCAAACTATCGTGACTCTTTATCCTTCATTGACAGGTCAAGGATAAGGTTCCTGAGGGATAAGGTTCCTTATGGAGAAGGTTTCTTAGGGATAAGGTTCCTTAAGGACAAGGTTCCTAATGGTGGGATTTCCTTTTGAATAAGGCTATTCATGAATAAGGATCCCTATCGATAAATTCTCTCAAGGGTCGAGTACAGTCTATATAGTTTGCCAAGAATTCGCGAACGTTAACCCGTTACACCCTAACATCAGTTTGCATATTCTCCATACTGTTCTCTACACGTTTCCTAACTTGCTGACAGGCAGAATTTATTTAAAAATCAAGAGCTTCTTTAGTTGGTGATCATTTCCTTTATTCTCGTGACCTTAAAGTGCGACTCAGGGGTGATATTGTAAGGAGAAATTAGATGCCAGTCACTCTTAGGGGTTAAAGGGTTAAAAGACTTTGTTAACTGATTTAGATTATAGTCATGTTTGCTAAATAATTGTTACGTAGTTATACTGAATAAAGTGATTTTTTTATAATTTTAAAATTTCTTGCGTGAAACTCACCAGAGACCAAAAATCAGTCAATGATGGTGAGGCAAACAAACTTCCGTTTGTTTCTAGGGCTCGTAACACATGTACTTTGAACCTTGGAAACAAACGGCAGTTTAGGCCCGTGTTCAAGATCTAGACAAGAAGATTTCGTGACACGATTATCACTGTTAATGTCATAAAAGCCTCAACTAGTTAAGTGGACTTTTATATTTAATCGACATATTCTATTTATAAATGTAACAAACCAGTTGGCTTAAACCACTTATAGTTCTTTTCAATGTTATTATTATTATTATTGATATTATCCTATTTAATAATCGTGTAATTCAATTTTTTTAGTTGCAAAGCGATTATAAATAAACATCTTATCTCTACTTAACTCTCTATCTCTATCTTACGAAAGACTTCAGTATATTTTTACTTTTGTTTTGTAGGAGAAGACGGCCATTTTGGACTCTTACCAAAGGAAAGCGAAAATTACCACTGCAATGTTGAATTCTTTAGAAGGAGTGACGTGTAATGAAGTAACTGGTGCCTTGTATGCTTTTCCCAGAATTCGTCTTCCACAAAAAGCTATCGAGGAAGCCAAGGTGAGGAAGTGAGCTGTAAATGTGACGATAAGTTTACTCACTATACTCAGAGGTGCACAAATATATTTTAAAGGGACGAACCTTCGAGATGATACTCATTATTTTTTCTCAGTTCGTGAGCAGGCGGTATTCTACAAATCCTGCGATTTAATTGGTTCCGAGAGCAGGCACTACTCTCCCATCCGGTACGCTCTCAGCTGAGAGCGGGCGATATCCGCTTCGTGTTGAGTCGCTTTGCAGAACGTCTTTAGCTTCCTTGTAATTATTCATGTTGTTTTCCTAGCTGGGCAGCATTAATGAGCAGAGACTTCGGTCACGACCTTTAACCGATAAATAACTTATCAATTCTCTCCTCTCTTTGTCTCTCTCTCTCCACCTCTCTCCCTCTCTCAAATCACTTTGGTTTTTTTCCGCAAAAATTGATTTCAAGATGATTTTTGTGGTGTCAAATGTTGTTTTTGAATATATTGACTGATTATATTGGTGAGTGTCAACCAGGCCATCATGGCGGTCAGACACGTCCGTATGGGCGACACATTATTGTGTCTTTTATCCCTTGTCGTACTTCTACGAGAATTTCGTGAGTCATCAAACTGCAGTTTTATGCATCCCGAACGCTGTACGCGACTGGTTATTTCACTCCACTTAACAACGTCAAGTGCTTACTACAAACTACCTTTCAAGCTCGCATCGAGGCGTTTTAATGGAGGAAGATTATTATACACTGCTACTGGTGTAGGTACATTTCAAGCGCTAAGATTGTTGATTTCTGGAGATTTTTCACCTAACCCTGGTCCGAGAAAGAAGGCTACGAAATATCCTTGTGGTGAATGTTCTAAATCCGTAAGAAGCAATCAAGACGCCATTTTATGTTCTGAGTGCAACACCTGGTCGCATGCAAGATGTCTGAATATTTCGAACTGGACCTTTCAGTACTATCTTAATAATCCATCTGTCGACTGGATATGCTCTTTCTGTGCCTTGCCGAAGTTTAGCGATTCATTCTTTTCCGCCTTGAATAGTTCCACGCATGAAAGCGCGAGCGACACTGAGCTGGACCTTGAGGAGATCAAGGAATTGGCTAACGAACAGAGCCTTCGACATTCTATCCATACAGGAAACTAAGATCGATCGATCCTTTCCTAACTCTCAATTTTATGTCAACGGGTACAAGTTATTTCGCCGTGACAGGACGAAAGGTGGTGGCGGTCTTGCCGTCTTTATTCGCGATAACATCGCCGCAACATGTAAGAAAGGCATTACAACATCAGTGGAATCACTCTTATTCGATCTACACATCGGACAAAGACGCTTTGCTTTAGTCAGTGCCTACAAGCCTCCTTCTGTTAACAATGCTACTTTCAGAACTGAATTGACTACAGTCCTGGATCAAGCGATATCTCTCTGCGAAAACGTGATTTGTCTTGGTGATCTAAATTGTGACATAATTCATCCGTTTATGAATAATAACCAGGGCAAACGCCTTTTGGATATTTGCGATATCTATGACCTCGACACATTAATTAAAGAACCGACAAGAATTTCAACAACTAGAGCTTCTTGCCTGGACGTCATTCTTTCAAATGTGCCCATGTTTATGAAATCGTCTGGCGCTATCGAAACAGGAATCAGTGATCATCTGCTAGTTTACACGGTTCTCAAAACTAAAATGTTACATGCTAACGCCGAAGTCGTCAAGAAACGGATATTCAAGACCTTTAACCGAGACGATTTTCAGAAAGATCTCAGTCGAGTTCCTTTCCATGCTGCATACGTTTTTGATGATATAGACGATGTTCACTGGTGCTGGGAGACATTATATAACCAGGTGTTAGATGACCACGCACCAATGCGATCTTTCAAAGGACGATCTTCAGTAGAATCGAAGTTTATCACTCCTGAAATTCGGAGAGAAATGGTGGAACGAAAACGGCTTAAGAAAAAATTTAATAGATCACGTAATCAGTGTGATTGGGAGAGCTACCGTATAGTGCGCAACAAAGTAGTTAGCATGAGAAGAAAATCTATACGTAGACATTTTGAGAAGCTGTGTTCGGACAAATATGCAGATCAAAAGAAGTTTTGGCGTGCCATCAAGAAAAACTTAATCATTATGGCATCAGAGGAATTATCAATGCTTGGTTTGCCTCGTACCTTCTCGGTCGTTCACAAGTAACTGAAGTGGGTTTTAACTTATCTACCGAATGTATGATCTCATGTGGTGTCCCACAGGGGTCTGTGCTTGGTCCTCTGTTATTCTTAATCTATATTAACGATATTCACAACTCTTCAGCGAAATTTTCATTCTATCTCTTTGCTGATGATACGAGCTTGTTGTATGCTGACTCTAATTTGAAATCTCTTGAAAAAACCGTCAATAGCGAACTGCTCAAAGTCTCTGACTGGCTCAATGCAAATAAGTTAACGCTCAATGCTAAAAAGTCAAACTATGTTATCTTTCGTCCATATCAACGTAAGTTGAACTACTCGATTAACATTGAAATGATCGATAACTGTACTCAAATTCCTACCACGCTTCAGTGCGAAGACCATGTTAAATATCTTGGCGTCCTATTGGACAGCAACTTAAGCTGGAAATTTCAAATAAATAATGTTGCATTAAAAATAAGCAGAACTGTTGGTGTTGTTGCCCGTCTTAGGCACTTCGTCCCACGTACAACCCTTTTAAATATTTATCAATCATTGATCTTGCCTCATCTGACATATGGTTTGGCGGCTTGGGGTCAAGCTGCCAAAACCCATTTAAAAAAAATCCTCGTGCTTCAAAAACGAGCCCTTCGTTTGATGTACTTTTCTGAACCTAGAGCCCATGCTGTGCCTTTATTTATTTCCTCGAAAATTCTACCCCTACAAATGTTATATGCTGAAAAAGTATCTTCTATAATGTTTGACGTTTCCTGCATGAATGCTCCGTCTAACATCTGTGATTTCTTCACTAAAGCTAATTCAAAGCACAGGCATGAGACCAGGTTTTCTTCGTCTGGAAATTATTATGTTCAAACTTCAAGACTGAATCTAAATCAAGATTCTTTTTCCAGGTTTGGAGCTAAACTTTGGAACGCAATTCCTAACGAATTTCGTCAACTCTCCAAAGGAGCTTTTAAGAAAAATTTTCATGACTTTTTGCTCTCGATAATGGAAGCAGAGGACGATTATGTTGAAGTGCCCATTCTCCTACAAAAAATGGCAAATTCTGCATCCTCGACTCAATGTATATAATTGATAGTTCTGTTAGTAGTAAATTTGATTGTAATATCATTCTGTAAGACTATATATTTTGTAACTTTAGCTTGTTTTTTTTGTTTTTTTTGTTTTTTTTTTCAGTAGTTCTTTTTTATCCAGATAGTTTATTTAGTTACTTTACAATTGTTATATTATCTGTTATGACTGCTGTAACCTTTCCTCTCCGCCTGCCTCGTCTAGCTTTTGCTATTTGCGGGTGGAGATGGCAAAATGATTTGCATGAAATAAAGTATAGTGTGTGAATCATCAGGAATCCTCAAGAGGTGACCGAGACATTAAATAATATCTTCACAAGCTGTACTCAAAGTGCCAAACAACAAAATCAAAACGGCTATCCAGTAGATTTATCGCACATATCAAATAACTTAATAAGCAGGCTGAATGTGTCGCTAAGCAACACTAATCCAACAGAAGTTTACGAGGTAATGAGGAAACTTGCTCCAAACAAGGCTTCTGGATGTGATGGGATCCCTCCACTAGTAGTTAAAGAATCGATGGATGTCTTATGCTTCCCTCTTAGTACACTGATTAATCATGTTTTAACTTCAACTAAGATACCACAACAGTGGAAACTTGGCGAGGTCACTCCAATTCTCAAAAAGACTGCAGCCTATTAAAAACTAACTATCGGCCGATAACGATTCTGCCAGCTATATCGAAGGTTTTCGAAAAAATTGTTCATTGCCGAATAAGCCCGTATTTTGAAGAAATCTATCACAAATATGTGTTTGCTTATAGGAAATATCAAGGCTGCGGCTCAGCACTTCTTAGTCTAACCGAACAATGGAAAAAAGAAATTGATAGCAATAAATTGATCGGTCTGGTCTCCATGGACTTGTCCAAGGCTTTCGACACCTTACCTCATGAACTGATTGTTTTGAAATTAAAAGAATATGGAGCAGATGAAGCAACAACCTCCCTGATACAAGATTATTTATCAAATCGATTCCAAAGGGTGAGACTGGGGGATACGCTTTCCAATTGGCAACCTATATGCAATGGTGTACCACAGGGATCCATCCTCGGCCCTTTATTATTCAACATCTTCATGAATGATCTTTCATATGTCATCAAGAAGTGCACTCTGTCCACTTACGCTGATGACACTCAAATCTTTTACGCCGACAATCAACCCTCCAAAGTTGAAGAAACAATCAACAATGGTCTTATTATTGCTGATATATGGTTTGCGCGTAATGGTATGAAGAGGAACAGTTCAAAATACCAGGCTATGGTGTTGGGAAAACACAAAGGAACTGATGAACCAGTGTTTAAGTGTGAGGAGTCACAACTTCCCATATCCAACACAATGGAACTTCTTGGCGTGACAATCGATGATAAATTATATTTTGAAAAGCACATTGCTAAAATATGTAGAAAAGTCAGTCAACAAGTCGCCGTAGTAAAAAGGATGCAGAAAATGTTGTCTTTTGAAACTAGAAGGGATCTTTATAAAGCTTTCATTATACCACACTTTAATCACTGCTCCGAAACGTGGCACTTCTGAAATAAAAAGTCAGCTGACAAGTTAGAGTTGGTGAACAAACGTGCGCTCCGTTTTGTTTTTAGAGATAAGTCCTCGCCTTATGAGGAACTAGCGAAAATATTGTCCACTGTCTTTAAGATATTAGCCAGTGATGCAGGTCCAAAAAGCTTACGTGATCTTATAACAGTAAGGTGCTCCACTTATAACCTTAGGGGCACCACAATACTGAACCTCCCAAAAGTAAAATCAACAACCTTCGGGTTAAGATCATGGAGATATGCTGCATCGAAATTATGGAACGCTTTACCGGACGAGTCTCGAAAGATACAAACATTTACTACTTTTAAAAATTACTTAAAAACATTAGATCTCACAGGACTCCAGTGCGGTGAGGATCTATCCTTGATTATATTTACTGTTTTTAATAATTACATTTTATACATTTTACTTGGTGACTACATTGTTAAATTCTTATATTTTAATATTAGCTAGTTCTTAATCTTAATTTAGTTAAATTTATATACCTTCATAAGGCTTTATAATTTCCTTTTCTCTTTTTATTTCGTGGCGTACCTGTAAACTAGCTTTTAGCTAAGCGTTCTGACCACGTTAAATAAATTGATTGATTGATTGATTGATTGATTGACACACGGCCTAAAAACAGTTTGAAATTTAATCATCCTTCATAAAAAGTAACTCAGATAATTGTAACGAGAGGTATTTGGGGTTAAAAGTTACATTAATCAACATAACTTTCGTTCATTTAATATCTGAATTCTCCAAAACAGTTTGTTCGTTGTAAAACGTTGAACGAAGTGTTGAAGTCACCTTAAGATCTCTGAGTGGTTTTGAAGAAACAAATCGTCGTAAGTAAGGCTGATAGTCGGTGTTTAGCACCTCATCTATTTGTGGACACTACTTTGTCATTTGGCAATTCGCGTTATCCGTGCACTACTCATCTTTCCTTACATTTCGAGTTAACTTGGCGTCCATCAGTGGGAAAAGGGTTGTTATGAGAACGTCATTTCTATTTCTTAAAATCATTTCCGTTTCTCTTTAGCGTAATAACCTTGACCCAGACGACTTCTATTGCTGGCAGTTGTTGGAAACAACCGGAATAGTCCCCATGCCTGGAAGAAATTTTGGACAAAAGGAGGGAACATACCATTTTAGGTCAGTTTATTTTTCTGTGTTGTCCATGTGACAGCACTGCTTTCCAGACATAACGAGCTGGTTTTTTCCATCTATCTTATTGGACTCTTGAATATCTGTTTTTTCCTTAAACGTCTGATGGTAAACGATCAGAGTCTATACAGTCATTCAGCAAGAACCATTCGTTACTTGACTACTACATACCAACAAACAAAATTTGATTGGTTCTCATTTTCTTAGATACTCGCCTATATACCATGCCACCCTTTTTTATTTCTATTTATGCGTTTTTGCTCTAAAATAAGATGAGTTTTTATCTTTTATCTCATAGTTTGCAATCACAGGCTTGCCTCCTTTCCAATTGCTTTGTTCCCTTTTTTTCCTCCTACAGATTAACAATTCTACCCTCTGAAGAAAAAATTGCCCCTATGTACGAAAAGGTGAGCAAGTTTCACAAGGAATTCATGGACAAGTATAAGGACGACAAAGAAAACTAATAGGGATTTCAAACTGAGAGCTCGTTTTTTGTTGGGTATTCACGGTGTTGTTGGTGGCAGTGACTGACGTTTCGAGAACCTGAGGTGGAAGTCTAAATAAGAGTGACTTCGATGAATACTCCGATGATGAGTCATGAATGCTTGTACTCGCCTGGTTAATTGGGGCTTATTATTATAATTACAATATAACACACCTCTGCTTCGTGAATTGTATCGGCTACCTGTGTGATACCGCAAAGAATATAAAAAAAAACTCATCCTTTTTAAGTTATTGCATGGCATTGCGCCGGAGTGTTTTAGTAATTTAATATCTATATTATCTCCGTCCATGAATAATCTACGGCGCAATCATGACACTGGTATCCTATCATTCCCAAAGGTGTTAACCAAGAATACTTCGGGGATAGATCATTTATTAGTGCTGCCCGTAAATTTTGGAATCTGTTCCCGAGTTCAATTGATCCATTTTTCAAAGCTACTTAAAAGTCACAGATCTAGAATGATGGTAACAGTTCAACATCGCATAATACTAAATACTTTCAACAAGCAGTGTACAAAAACAATTCAAGATGATATCCTGTTTGTATCAAATTTCCGCCGTGTGTTCTCAAATTTTGACGATCGTAACCTTTCTTCGCCTGGCCAGGCCAGATTCAACCGTTTTCCATTTGTACATCACTCTATAACTCACAGCTGCTTAAATTATTTGCATTCTAACGCCATGATCTTTGTTAACAATGTCTTCTTCTACTTGTAATTCAAAATAAACCTCTCAGTCTCCTGCCTCGAAACGGACGACGCATTTTTTGTGATTGCAAGTTTTGTCTTTTTTTTTTTGGTTTTTTTTACTGGGTGAAATTAAAGATATGCGGCAGTGAATTCCGCGAGTTTTAATGATTGGAAAAAGGCCTGGAGTACTCTCATCTGCAGAAGTTTAAGTTTACTTAATGACTAGCAGTGGAGAATAACTGCTGTTTTTTTAATTTGTCTAAATATATTAGATGATTTTTGTTCAGCGCATATATAGTTGTTTGGAAATTATTTTAAGTAACGGACGATGTATACTTCTTAATGTATGTAGAACACTCGAAAAGAGCAGAAAAAGAAAACTGCCAGTGAATGAATGAATCCAAAGATCAACGACCTCGGAAATTAAAAAATTAATTAGATGAATGCTTCGATTCTAAATTTAGCATCATCTTCTAAGCTATTTATTTATTTATTTTTTCTGTTCTGTAAATTTGACTTGGGCGTGGCAAAGTACACAAGGCGATTTACAACAGAATACCCGCCCGATCTCCGTTGGGTACTAGGTCTTATTACTGAAAGCATTGCCATGATGTAGAGTTGTTTCAACGCGTACGTAGGTTCTACATCAATTATTCAATTGAAGGCATACGTGATGACTTCGTCGTAGTCCGTGACACTTGAAAAATCTAAGTTTGTAGCTTATTGTGTAAATCCCTTCCATTCTTGGATAACCTCTCATAATTTCTAGTTAACACTTGTTCGTTGTTACTCTAAAGTTCTTTCATCTTATAGAAAAGTTATTCAGTTTAAAGTAAGCGTGGATGTCGCAGACACGAAAATCCTTGATGACTCGAATGTGGTTAAATCGAAATTAAACGAGATTGGTCACGGTTTTTGAGTCTCCTGAAATTAAGCATAGATATTTCAAGTCCTTATTTTGAAGTTCGAAAAAAATTTTCTTTATACATGTCTTTCGTTAAGCCTCTTCTAACTTTGTTCTCTCCAACGTATTAAGTGTTTGAAGGCGACCACTGCAAAATGATATTTATTATTCGGAGTTCCTTCTAAACAAAGGTTATTTTAACAGTCCTTACAACCAGTCAAAGCATTTGATAACTCCCACCCTTTGAACCATTTCAAAGTAATAAAACTTCCAATAAATCAATCTCCTCAATAAGGTAATTAAAATTCGTGGAAACTGATTCGAAAGCACACGTCAGCTATGCCTAACTTATACCTCCATTTTAAGGAATAGAAATGATTCTTATCTTGTGAAAAAAAACTGCGTCAAAGTCTCGCCTACAATCTCAAAGAAAAAAACACCTAAATGATAATAATGATAACGCTCAGCAGCATATGTGTACGATTATGGCAAATGAAACGTTTAACATTAATTATTATCAATCAGACTTACTATGAAAACTCTGATTGGTCGAGAGTATCCAGCCAATATACAATAGAATGTGAAGTTGACGTGATAATTCAATATCTGCAGCGGTTAATTATCATGGGTGTCCTCTTTAAGAGATTGTTTAAAATATGTATAATAAAAAAATTATTGAATTCGGTTTTCGCATGATATCATAAATTATCAAACCTTGAGTCTGTGTTATCTGTTACAGCCTTCGGCTTTAGCAGATAACTCAGACCTCGGCATTGATAATTCATTATATCATGCTCAACCACATAAATTAATTGCTTAATGCATGTGGCAAATTGTTATCTGCTTTTACTCCTGGCGTTGGAAAACATGCACAGTTCCATTGCATTACCCTCACATTCGATTTACCAACTTCAAATCAGTCTATGCTGCATTTGTAGCCAATAAAGCGGTGCAGATAATTTTTTCTTGAACGTCCCACATGCCTGGATGTTCCTTGAATACAGCCTTTTTTTACGGGGCTGCACAGCGATTACCACATTATATCAGGGTACGCATATTTGGCCACTGGGCAACAATTCACGTAGTCTTAAAAAAAAGTTATGGCCACCAAATATGGGTTTAACCACATATGCTTCATGAACTAGCTCTTCTTCCATACTGAAACCTTAAAAATAGAACCGAAAATGGAAAGTGAAAGTACTTACCTTTGCATTTTGATCGGAACTACGTGTTACTGTCTCTTCGACACGACTGGCTTTTCCACGGTTCATTTCCGAACAAGAGAACCACGTTGTCCCCGTTTCAGCTTTTCTTTTTCTGCTCTCAGGTAAAATGGACAACCAGGAGGCTTGGGATTTAGAGATCACCTTCCATGAAGCTAATGGCGAAAACGAGAGTGAGGTCGAAGAGACTGATTTCGCCAACTTAGCAGATAGTCATAGCGAAAATGACGAAATTCAAAACTGTCTTGGTGGCTGCGAATACGAATTTGTAGACGAGACAACTGACAACCAGAAGTGTCCAGTGTGCCTTTTTCCGATGAGGGATTCCGTGCAAACTGAGTCATGTGGCCATAGACTTTGTAGAGAATGTCTAAACGGGATTCCTAGGTAAGCTGTGCGAAGCGTTGTGTAGGTTAAAAAGAGTTACAGTGACAGAAATAAAGCTTCGATCCTTTGTGCCTAGGTAAGCAATTTCCTTTATTTCGGTAAAGACACGTGGTGATTAGCATGATGCAACATGCAACCGAAGAAGTACAAGTCGTGGCAACTGAAAATCCATGAAAAGACGTAAGGATTCTCACTAACCTGTCTCTTTACTCGGTAGTAGTTTGCTCAGTGCGATTGACTTTGTGTAACTCCGCTGATTACTTGGAATAAAGTCCTTTATTTCCACACGTGGGTAGGCTCGAAACGCGTTTGCTGAATGCCAAAATCTTTATGCAACAAAGTAATTCTTAGAGTGGCACTATTAAGCTCTTATATTGAATAAGAAGGGCGTAATTCCTCTGTTTGACGTAGCAAGATAGACCACAAAACGTACGAGGTAAATTTTCATCATTAGATATATAGATATTGTGTTTTAGACTAAAGTGAGTGTATTTCTCTGTCATTTCAGGAGCGGTAATCCAGTTTGTCCAAAAGATCGGGGAAGAATTGATAATGTAATAGAAGTAATTATTTCTTCCTGTGTCCAGAAGGCGTGTACTGAATCACTCTTCGGAAAAGCATAGCCTAAGGTTTACTAATCCATAGCTGCGCCATCAGACCACACTTGATTATGGAAATGCATCTATTGCAAGTGATTGCATGGTTTGCTGATAATATTCGATTTCCGTGAACGATACAACTTTTTTAACCGACTTAATTCAAAGTGGAGCACAAACACTGTTGAGTAAACAGGGATCAGCGCTAAGATTTCCTCTTTTTCTTTACTATATTCATGTTTATAAAATGCCCTTAACATTTCATGATACTGCTTTGAACTAGGTTAATTTCTTCGTCAATGCCCTCTTAGATTTAATATTTCTGTGGTGTTTTAAACGCTTTTTAAGACATTTCTTATGGGCTTTCATAGATTTTATCTTCTGATCGATTTACCTCTAATTTTCCGCACCATACAGTTCTATCCCGACAAGGCCTTTGCCAGGGAAATGTTATGCCTTCGAGTTAAATGCTTACAGAGTGAGAGAGGATGTCTCTGGATTGGTCAGTTACGACATGCAGAGGTAAAATAAAAGTTTGATTGGTTTAATTAATGATTGAAAGTGGAAACCACGATATACGTTTTTACACGATTGAAAACCTGTTATGAATGTTGCAACGGTTAGCTACGTCAGGCGATCACAGTAAAATATACGACTGATTATGTGACTGAAAGAGTCATTAAATTGAATGTGTAAATTAAAGGACTCTATGCACTTCCAAAAATTCAACCAGCTAACAGTTTCCTTCCCACGACAGGAACGTATTGGTGAGTGTTCTCATGAAGATCGAAACTGTTTGGCGTGCGACGCTCTTGCTCAAAGGCGACATCTAGAAACGCATTAAAACGACTCATGCCCCAAAAGAATCATAGAGTGCATTCACCATGATGAGTTCACTTTTATAAAAAACAGGCAAGTATACAACTCGGAATTTTAGAGATCATCCATTAACAATTGCCTTTTGAGTTTACATCAATTTAAGATATTGAACTTCATCTCGAGCCATGCAATATATGTTTCAATAAAATCGAACAAAGTAGAAAACAACCTATACTAGGAATACACTGATACAGAGTCCGAAAAAGGTTTAAACTGACATAGACGCTTTCCTATTACCTGCCCAAACAGCTATGGAAAGAAAGGAATACCTAGGGAAGAGGTAGATGGTGTCTGATCTCACTGCTACAAGCTGCTCCGCTGATGTACATTTGATAAGACAGAAGATGTATAGCTAAAGCTCTTTTATACAATAAAATTTAGAGTATGCGGTTATATAAATAAATGTTTGAGTTCTCGTTTTCATAGCGCTTTAAAATCTAGTATTTTTTTTAAAATTCAACCAGCTTCAAAGCCATCTTTCAAAAAAATGCCTAACGTCAGAGGTCACTTGTTGTTATGCAAAGGCTGGTTGCCTATTTCAGGTTTGTCATGAAATTGTAAATTGTTGTTTTCTTCAGGATGGCTTTATTGCCGCGATGTTATAGTGCGGGTAGAACAAGAGAAAACGGTCCTTTTTTATACCCATCCCATCAAAAAGTTTGCCATTAATTAGTTACCATCCTGTAACATTCCAATTAAGCAAAGAAATCCACCCAACCGGACAAATTGGTGAAACAAAAAGTTTTAGCCTTTGACAATGTGGTTTCATCGAGACTCTAGAATTAAGCGCTAGGCACAATAAACCAATACCCTTGTCCTTCCTTACCAATTTAGGAATGGGACAGGAGTATTGGCAAATCTATACTCACCTCACCGGTAATGTCATGCAGGGTTAAATTGGACAAGATAAAGGCAAAGATACGTTTGGCAAGAAATGACACAAACGATAACAAAATCTTTGAGTGAAGGGGAACAATAGTTCATTTGATAACTTATGACAATGTCAGAATTCCTCCCAAAGCCGGGGGTGGTGTATGATTTTAAATCAAAACTTTACAAAGGTTTAATCTGAATATTGTCACATGCGCAACTACACAAAACAACACTAAACGTCAATTTCTACACCTACTATACCCAACCACCACTTCTACACCTACTACACTACACTACAACTTCTACACCTACTACACCAAACAACAACTTCTATACCTACTACACCAAACTACAACCTCCACACCTACTACACCACACTACAACTTCTACACCTACTACACCAAACTACAACCTCTACATCAAACGACAACTTCTACACCTACTACACCAAACTAAAACCTCTACATCAAACTACAGCTTCTACACCTACTACACCAATCTACACCAAACTACAACTTCTACACCTACTACACCAAACTACAACTTCTACACCTACTACACCAAACTACAACTTCTACACCTACTACACCAAACTACAACCCCTACGCCTACTACACCAAACTACAACTTCTACACCTACTACACCAAACTACAACTTCTACACCTACTACACCAAACTACAACTTCTACACCTACTTCACCAAACTACAACTTCTACACCTACTACACCAAACTACAACTTCTACAACTACTACACCAAACTACAACTTCTACAACTACTACACCAAAGTACAACTTCTACACCTACTACACCAAACTACAACTTTTACCCCCACTACACCGCACTGCACCAAAATACAACTTCTACACCCACTACACTACACTACACCAAACTACAATTTCTACACCTACTACACCAAACTACAACTTCTATACCTACTACACCAAACTACAACCTCTACATCCAACTACAACTTTTACACCTACTACACCACACTACACCAAACTACAACTTCTACACCTACTTCACCAAACTATGAGGTGTTTAGAATACTGAGTTTCTTTTATCTCGCCGAGACTAGCGGTGAACGTATAAATGCCTGCATCTTTCATCTATAAATAGTTGTTAAAGTCCTTCCCAAGAGGTAATTAAGCGCTGATCATCCTGTTTGTTTGTTTGTTCGTAGGACAAAAGAGTTCATCTCATTGACCATATAGAGGTAGGAGTAGAGGATCATTTGGAGATGACATTTTCTTTGCTATGGGTTACAGAAACTGAACTGTCAGTTTACCATAAGAGAATAACAGAGTTGCAACAAAAGTTCCATGAAAGCTTAGAAAATAATTAGAAACTCTTACAGTCAGAGGAGGAACTCTCACAGTCAGTGGAGGATCATAGTGAGCAGATTCGTGATTTGACCTTGGAGACGAAGCACTCGGAGATGAAAAGCATCCAACACAAGAAGACCATCGAAGAAATACTCAAGAGAAATAGCATCAAAGAGAAACAAAAATTGATAAAAAAAATATGAGTAGTAAAATCGCCCAACAAGAAATAATGATAGGCAAAGTGCGAGGAAAAACCTTCAGCTAGAAAGGAAGATTGAGGAGATGGCCCGGAAAAACAGCCGACAGGAGAAGACGATTGAAAACATGGTACAGTAGAACGTTAAACACCTGAAGGAAATGATAGAAAATGCAGTCAGAACAGACCCCTATCAAGAGACGGTAGTGGAAGGACAACCCATGAAAAGCCTTTCACGAAGGATGAAACTGCAAAGGTGGTATCACACAGATCAAATGGATGATTTATCCGATGACTGAAGTAATGGTTACCGTCCTTGATCCTATAAAAGAGCCACCGCTATCAAGTGTATCTATGTAGAGTACCCGGCCCTCAGTGATAAGTTGAATTTCCTTATATAAATGGAGCTTTAGTTCGCCTGAAGCACAAGGTTTAATGTCGTTTTTGTGAGAGCCAAAGCTTGAGTGATAACACTAATTTTTATTTACACATTGCAATGGAATATTGATGAAAGTAAGTTGAGACTTTTCATAACACTGAGCAAAGACAATGTAAGCATTTTAACCTTAGCAGGGAGAGGTCCAATGGACAGGTCCACCTGAACATTTTTTATTGAAATTATGTGACAGTCCTTACAAGTTGTTTGTTCCTGGCGAAAAATGTATCTTAGCTTAGTTTCATTTGAAGCGCGTGTCCATGTCTGCAGATAAGGCCCTTAAGTACCGCAAAAAGGAGAACATTTCAATACTTTTACTGACAAGAAACATGAACGTAGATTTATCATTATTATTTTTTTTTTGCACTTTTTTGTACAATAGTTTTTATGTGATCTTTTGCATAAAGTGATCTTTTGAATTCAGACAAGCAAGAAATGTCTCTAATTTAGACAGCGGCCAAGAGCGCAGCAATAGGACAAGTAAAGGAACAGATAACGAACGGAGATAGAAATAACTGGAACACAAAAGAAACAATTTCCTTTTTCGACTCTGAAGTTGAAGGTTAAAAGGTTTTAAACAAATTGGCAATAGAAACACATTACTAATTTGAGAAAGTGAGAGATGGGGTTGGTTATTCGAGGCTGAAGGCGCTTGCTTAACATTCTGGTCGAGGGGTTGGGCGCTCATTTGGGGGAAGGCGCTTATTCGAGCGCGGGCGCCTACCACAGTACGATCCCTTTCCGGAGAAATGCCAACTAGAGCACCGTGCCGAAAAGAGCACAGATGCATATATTATGACTGGTTATGCAAATGTTAGTCAATGTTTGTCACGCAAGGTGCGGCTTTGCATTGAGTGCTCTCTCGAGCATTGCGTTACATCAAATTTTGCGTGACTGAAACAAGATCTATATTGGTTCACCGTTTGAAGTTAAATCGACGAAAAAGATTTCCTTGGATTCTCATCCACTTCAGATGGAAGCGGCAGCGCAAGAAATCTTGACGGATAAAACTATCAATCCAGTGTTCCAGAGAGCCTATAATGTCAGAGGATGGGTCAATACTCGCGCTTACGAAATAAAGCACGAAATGGCACTGGTAAGTGTTCTCTACAGCTTGCTTTGAATAATCCAAACCCATAACCTAAGCTTCTCTGCCTTCTTTGTTCGATATATTTGGAAGCAAAACATGTTGCAGCTTTGTAGCTGTTTGACCGCCCTGGAATCTCACATCTATTGTCGTTTGTTTTCGTCTGAAACTTTCGCTTGAGTAAGTGATTTCTATGATTCCCACGAGATAAAGTGATTTGCATGTTCCTCTCCCCGCTGTGAAAGCCAAATGAAGTCTCTTCTGAGCTAGCTGAGATCATTGCAGACGGCAAATTTTGAAATAGCCTTAAAATTCTGACCATAAATCAGTCTTTGGTACTCGTTGGAATGTTTCAGTAAGTCCGTTTGAAATGGAATGCAAATGTTAGAGGCATCGTAATTTTCGTTCCAAAGGTGAGGGGGGTAAAAAGGTTAACGGTCGACGGAATTATTTTACTCGGATATAGGATTCAGAGCGAAATTTTAGCGGATTTGTGGATCCTGGAATTGCAGCGGTTCGCGGTTTTATCGAGTTTTTGGATCCGGATTTTGGATTCTGCTTGTGAGGATCGGAAGTTCGGATCGTGCATCTGAAGGATATATATATAATCGGCATAATATTTACATTCTGTAAAATTTTACGCCAGTAACCAACGGCGTATTTTATTCCAGTCTGTAGTGTTTATAAGTAAGATTTTACAAGCTAACGGCGTAATTTCTTCCAGTCAATACTTTAAATACCGTAAGATTTTACGCCAGTAACTGACGGCGTAAATTCTTCCAGTCGGTAGCAATTGTAAGTAGGATTTTACGCAAGTAACTAACGGCGTAATTTCTTTCAGTCGGTAGTGTATATATGTAAGATTTTACGCCACTAACTAACGGTGTAATTTCTTCCAGTCGGTATATTATATACTGTAAGATTTTACAGTAGTAAATAATGGCGTAATCTCTTTCAGTTGGTTGTGTTTATATGCAAGATTTTACGCCAGTAACTAATGGCGTAATTTCTTCTGGTCGGTTGTGTTTATATGTAAGATCTACTGATGGCGTAACTTCTTCCAGTCTGTTGTATTTATCTGTAAGATTTTTCGCCAATAACTAACGGCGTAGTTTCTTTCAGTCCGTTGTGTTTATATGTAAGATTTTACGCCAGTAACTAACGGCGTAATTTCTTCCAGTCGGTACTTTAAATACTGTAAGATTTAAGGCGCCAGTAACTGACAGCGTAAATTCTACTAGTCGGTAGTGTTTGTATCTAAGATTTTACGCGAGTAACTAACGGCGTAATTTCTTTCAGTCGGTAGTGTATGTATGTAAGATTTTACGCCACTAACTAACGGTGTAATTTCTACCAGTCGGTATATTATATACTGTAAGATTTTACGCTAATAACCAATGGCGTAATTTCTTCCAGTCGGTCGTGTTTGTATGCAAGATTTTACGCCAGTAACTAACGGCGTAATTTCTTCTGGTCGGTTGTGGTCATATGAAAGATTTACTAATGGCGTAATTTCTTCCAGTCTGTTGTGTTTATCTATAAGATTTTTCGCCAATAACTAACGGCGTAGTTTCTTTCAGTCTGCTATGTTTACATGTAAGATTTTACGCCAGTAGCTAACGGCGTAATTTCTTTCAGTCGGTAGTGTAAGATTTTATGCCAATAACTAACGGTGCAATTTCTTTCAGTAGGTTGTGTATATATGTAAGATTTTACGCCAGTAACTAACGGCGTAATTTCTTCCAGTCGGTTGTGTTTATATGTAAGATTTAATAATGGCGTAATTTCTTCCAGTCGGTTGTGTTTATATTCAAGATTTTACGCCAGTAACTAACGGTATAATTTCTTTCAGTCGGTAGTGTTTATATGTAAGATTTTACGTCAGTAGCTAACGGCGTAATTTCTTTCAGTCGGTAGTGTATACATGTCGGATTTTACGCCGGTAACTAACGGCGTAATTTCTTCCAGTCGGTATATTATATACCTGATAATTTGTACGTGATAATTTAAAAAGTGAAAAGTACGAGATATATTTTTTAATATATCAATTAATTCATCAATTATTCATAAAGTTTGACATGACAAAGGCTTTCACACCTGGTCAGTCCCCTGATGCCTGGTTATCAGTTTATAAATGTGGGTTGAAAGGCTGTAAATCATAATCTGCAAAAAGCTTGCTTGGCTTGGTTTATTTAATCAAATGGCCATGATTTGTTCACTCCTTCATCAATATTCAATCGTGATTCCATAATTCTAGATTTTACCATTTTACATTTGTTTATTACTCTTGTGAAACCATTTTTTCATGTTTTGGGTCAGAAAATTAAAGGCTTGCCAGATTACTGTTCACAAAAACAACATGCCACAGCTGATTGGTCACCTGAGTTCACGTATTAAAGAGTACATATTTTCATCATTCTTTGCCATGATCAATGCAGCCCTTGCCAGGGACAAAACTTTTATGTCCAAAACTTGTTTTTTTTTGTTTCCAAAACTTGTTTACTTGATAACCACACTGAGATTTTGTGTAAATAAAATTTAATTTATCCTCCAATCAAGGCCAGAGCCCCTCAAGATGAAGGAGCTCATATGGGGCAAACCACAAGATGAATGTCTCAGTGTATTTTTGTGAAATACAGTGAAATACTCATAAAGTCTTTTAGATCTTAATTCTGATGAATTAAAAGTCCTATGAGACTTTAAATAACCAATTTTTTTGCCCTCACTGAGACCTGGAACAAGCATTTTCTAGAGAAAGATGTTTGCCTTTTTCTTTGTCCCACGAGCGTGGGACAAAGAAAAAATTCCCATGAAGAATCAAACCTCAGACCTTCGGATTCCGCACTGCGATGAAAGAGTTCTATTACGAAGTTCATATGACATGCGTCCTGCATACTGCTAGGATCAGCAATATCGATATCGTAATGTTTGTAGATAGAAATAAGAAAGATGATAAGTTTTGAAATCGGTAAAGAATCAGAGAAAGATGTTTTTTTTCATCTCGTCACGAGAGTGGGATTGTATATATTTACTATCCAAAAGAAAGAAAATGAAATTAGTGGAATTATTCTTCTCAGAACATTAAATACGGAATTCACACCTTATTGTGCTGAACACAATGTTATATTTTCAAAAACAGCTGTGTTGTGTAGGAGCTACATTAATATTAAAAGTACATTCTTGAAACAATTTTTAAACTTTAGTAGTTGGAAGTACACTTTCTTATAATGAAATTAAAGCCAAATTTTATCTTGCTGAGCAGGTAACTGTTCATAGTCAAACAAACGTATACATAAGTGTGTATGTGTCCCAGTAACAGAAGGGTTAGATATACCATTTAAAATGTATTTTATCAGAACTAGTTTCTGTGTGGTCAAATATATGTATATAGTTAAGTCATGTCCTCTCATTGTTACATCCAGAAAATCTGTTTCCTTCTCTTAATTGATTTCATTAGTGTAGTCACAGACTTAACGTGGTAAAGCTTTGCTGGAGGAATACAAAATCATCTGTAGGATACTATACAGTGCGTTAAAAACTGTAAAATCATATTGCCTTTAGGGTGAGAGAAAACCATTTGATGAGGTTGTAATACATTATGGAGACCCTCATGCATTTGGACAGTCACCTATCACCTTTGTAAGACAGGTTGGTACATGTAAATGCATGCCAAGAAAGTTAAGCCTTTTTTGGCCGATGTTGTCTGTTTAGTGGGTTAAATTCACAACTTCATATTACTGGACCTTGTTACAACTAAAGTTACTTTTCGGTTGCCTCATCTCGGCAGACAAAAATACTGTAAACTCTTTTATGAGCCTTGCTCTTCAATAAACCCTCTCTTTTGTAAACACCCTTTCTTTTAAGCCACTCTTTAATAAGCCCTCTCACTCAAAAAACCCACCTCTCTTATTAATCCCCTCCCAGTTAAGCCCCCCTCCCTCTCTAACAACTCTGCTCCTCATCCTTTCCCTCGACAAAATCTTGAAAAATGGAACGTGGAAAAACGCCATATCATTGTTTAAGTCTGTATTTGTTACTGTTTCAAAAAACTGATGGTTTGCACCAAAGTACATGTAATAGATTCTAATTTTACACAATATTTCTTGCATGTGGACACCATTCCAAAGGAAAAAAAAAAGGAATCATTCCATTGTGGGCCCTCAGTGTGTTTGACTTAACCTCCTCTATTATGCTACATCTCCAAAAATGTCTTGGATATTTATCTGAATGCTTTGGATGTCTAATAATTAGATTGATTAGAGTATATTCTACCCATTATCCATTATTTTAAACCAACAAGAGGACTACTAAGGAAATTATTCGTATCTTTAGTGTTTAGCCTGCCTCCTTTGTCCACAATTTCTCAATGACCCACAATTCCCAAAAGATGTAAAGGAAAAGGCTCGCAGAATCCTTAAAGCAACACCAGGTTTTGCCATAAGTAGGTAGCAAATTCATTCTTCTTAAGGTTCTATGAGTAAGTTTAGTAACATTATGTTTTGTTTGATGGTATTTTTTGCCTTTTTTTACCCCTCTCCTTTACTTTGTGCTGCTTTGGGATAAGCACGGTAGGACTTGATTTGTGCTTTTGGTATTTGGTGCTCTATTGTACTTTTCAACCTTCTTTGTTTTTGATTTACAATTTGATTTTTCTTTTTTGTAACTGATTATTAATCTATTCAGATACCTCATTTTCATAACCTGCCTAAACCCAAGGGTTGCACCACAGGAGCAAAACGGAGATATATATGTATTTTCTTGAGTTTATACCATACATGTGAAAAGTGTGTTGTGAACCTTTTCAGTTTCTGAGTGGTGCATACTAAACAGTTTTTCAACTCAGTGTCGGTGAAAGCAGGGGCAGGTCTAGAGAATGGGTGTAAGAATTATGCACCCCGCTTTCCTCACCCAAGTTGGGTCTAAGTTCACCTGACGTTATTCCCTAGTCATAAACTTCCATCTTCGTTGCTCGCTTTTTAAGGCCCATTTTTACCCTTGGTGCAACGCGCGCCGCGACCCAATTTCGTACAATACGAAATTCCAAGATTACTGAAAACCTTCTAAAACCGTCTTTCTCAAGAGCCATCCTGGACGTTTAGTCAATTGTTTTATGGTAAATACATTCGCCGTCAGTCATCTTACAGTTTCCTTACAGTATTTTGAATTTTGATCGCTAGAATCTGAAGAAAAGTTGTTTCAAGTTTCACGCTTGGATCTCTTCGTGCTCTGTGAACAGGGCCGGCGAAAAGGACAACGTTCGAATTTTTTCACTTTCTAGAAGCGCTTGTGGATTCTAAATAAAGATAAAATATTTTCCAATAGAAATTAGGTTTTTTCAAAGAGAAATATGGAAAATATCCGACTGCCGGGTGTTGAGTTATTCAAGTTATTCGGAGGTGTTTGAGGAAAATTTTCTAAGTGTCACGCTTGGATCTCATCGTACTCTTGTTAGAAATAATTTCCTAACACTCGTCGTTCAGTTGACTATTTCTTTTGTTCACTCTTTATTACGCAAGTTATTACAACGGGGACTAGCTCTGATCTTGACTTACACAACACAACACTGTTCTATTTTGCTCTATCTCTGATTGAAAGATACTGTGCACTAGCTTATAAAGGTGGCACTAAAGGTGACACTACTAAGCTGTCAATCTTCTTCAATCGTCATCATTCTATCTCAATCAGCGAATCACGTTAAGTTTCGTACGACAGACCCTGCATAATATGTTTGCGTCTTCGAGTTTACGTAGTTACAAAATCATTTTCTACCCTAAATTTCTTACATTTACGACTAAGATCGACCAGAACAGAAGCAAGATTGATAATACAAAAATTATAATAAACTTAGTAACAGAATAATACTTGAAAAGGTATCTTAAAAGAAAACTGTCCTTGAAGGTTGTTACATAACAGCAGAGTAAACACAAAATTCGAAGAAGGAAAGTACCGCCCCTAAGAAAACTACGTGCTATTCGCATAAGTTATCTGATTACAAATTCAGTGCGGCAGATGAAAGTACTTCACGTTTACACCTTAAATCACCTCAAAGAAAAAGAGTTGTTGAACGTTTTAAATTAAAAACTGAAAACTATTGGCTGCCGGAAGCGCTTGAGGATTGAAAATAAAGGTAGAACACTTTCGTATAAATATTTTTAAAAAATATCGGACTTCCGGAGGTATAGTTATTTTAAGACCATGTCCGGCTGCCGGACGTTTAGTCACTTCATTGCAGGAACGTCAGCGACACTGACAGCTTGCTCTACAGTTCTTATTTGCTGCTTTGCATGGATAACAACCTCAATCACTCTTTCGAGCGCAAGCTCTTCTTCTCGGGAAGGAAACTTCAACTGACCCTTGGTACTATTTAAGAAGGATGGCAAACTTTAATAACAAAAAATTGATGTAAGAATGAAAACGTGGTGGATCAAGATTTTCACCTGACCTTCCTCGGAATGCTCGAAAGGAGTTTCCGACCCATAAGCGTTTACTACCTCGGAATCTTCTAAATCAATGGATTCATCTGATTCCATACCGGACTAAAACGTAGAGTATTGTTTTAAACAGAATTATTTTGACAAGTTCACCAAACTCATCGGAGAAAACGCAGGAGCTATTTTGAGACAACGTGGCAAGGTTAAAATAACTGACCAATCAGATTCGCTATTGAAACAAAAGCTGTGGTTCAACACAAAAAAAAAAACGAACGACCGCGTTGCATCAAGGTTGGAAATGGGCCTTTAAAATCAGTTTACGGCACTCGTCTTTTACGTCATTCTCTAATGGTGTACCCACTCCTAAGAAAAATCTTGGACCCTAACCACTGGAAAGTGTTTGGAAATTATCCACTCCACTGTGGTGGAGTGTATCTTTTATTAGGTTCGTACACAAACATTATTGGATTAAGACTCATTCGCGAGGATGTGGCCAAATACATTTCCAGAAGAGATGGTTACCCAGCTGACGTTGATGACGTCATTTTAACTAATGGAGGGGCAATAGGAATCCAGGTGAGAGACCAGAACTCTTTCTACTGGGTTGCAGTTTATCTGCTGATCAAAGTCGTGTGTCTGCTTAGTTATATATCAGGTGTAAAACGTGATGAGGGCGACATGTGGTTAGAGCGAAAACTGTGGTTTACGTAAGCCGACTAGACAAGTTTGCCATTTTGAAATTTAGCGTGACCATTAACATTTCAGAGTAGCAACTGTTGCAGATATCAGTCTTTTCAGGTTACCTACATGCCTCAGACTGCGACAACTTTACTTTTAAAACGATGCATAGAGTAGAGCAACGTTTGAGGCACGACGCCGAGAAATCATGTGAAGTATTTCCATTTAAGCTTTTCAGTTTCAAAGGGCACATCGAAGAAGGAGAAGAAATTCCAATAAGATGGACTTTAATAGCGAATTTGTATGTGTATGTACAATGTAGACCCTCCTACGTGCGTTGGCTGTAACTTAGTGTGGCCGTGTTTGTGAAAAGTAGTACTTTAATTTGGATGACCAGAAATACTGCGATTACCACGCAAGGTTTGTTTCGTCTCTGTGAAATTTTCATTTTCTTCGAAATTTTCTTCTACAGATAGGTCTAGCATCACTTGGTACTGATATGCCGAACGGCAAACTAAAGCCAGGGCTTATGATTCCCATTCCAGTTTTTCCTCAATACAAGTCCAGGATTGTAGAATTCAACCTCTACGAGGTAATGCTGACGTTGTGTTGAATACTTACATTCCGCATCTCTTTACTGATTCATTTGCATACTCAGTTTAACGTTTCTTATTCTTTGTATCTTAGTGCTTCATTATTGGACAAGTAGAACTTAACAAGCGAAAAAATTAGAATATATGAAGGTCTTATATCAATCAGTGATTCATGTAGATTAAAGTCCATAAGAGGAATGACCCAGCTTATGATTGCTGTGCTAAAACTGATCTTTCTACTCAGATCCCTTATTATTTGGAGGAAGAAAATAACTGGTCTTTTAACATTGGTGAAATGAAGAAAGCCATAGATAAGGCTAGGCCACACTGTGAACCAAGAGGACTGGTACTGATTAATCCTGGTAATCCTACAGGTAAGACGTATGTTTGTAACCATGGTAAATAGTGCTGTGGTTGGAGATGAACCTGATGTCGAATGAGTGAAGCAGAAGTGTTTTTTCGTTCTCGAGAATAAAAACTCCCAAAGGGAAAATAAGCACACATGGAAATAATGAAAATTATTCAAATGGAAGGCATGGAAAAAATGTTTGGCTCGAGGTCATGATATACGGACTGAGCGCAGCGAGGCCTGTGCGTCATGACCGAGAGCCAAATATTTCGGCCTGACAAAAGTTAGTCAATAAGCATTTTATCACATGACCACTTAGAGTTGAAAATTTTGAAAATTCGGTTCAACCTAAGTAGGACGCGATATACGGGCGCACGCGGGAGAATTATAAAAAATATTCGGCAATTAAAAAATTTTTGCTTTGTTTTTTCGAGTCAGAGCAAAAATATCACAATTCATCAAAAGACGCAATTGTGTTTTTACCCTTTTTTTTCCTTCAAGTTTTTGCAAAAAAGCCGTGTGAGTGCGGGCCGAATGGCTTTTTTCCGGAGCGACTCACGTCTATCCGTCCGGTCGTACACATTTCAGCTTTCACCATGATTTTCTATGGGATTGCACGCGCAGGGCTAGGCGGGTCATATGGTAATTATCAACTATTCACCGAAGTGGAGGTGAATAGTGGCGGATACTTAGCTCGCTGCTTCGCGGCTCGGTGGATATCCACCACTTGTAAAAATTAAACTCTTGACGCGTGATTTTGTCTCGAAGGCTGCTCGGCTGCTTTTGCTCATTTATTTATTTCTATATTTATTACATTTCCAATATTGCCTTTACAGCAGAATCCACCCGTGGCTTATTGACACACTGTAAAATTGTTAAATAGTGGATGCTGGATTTGGTGTAGTTATAATTCCTGTGTTGTTCAACCGCCATTTCGGAGGTCTCTTTAGCCTGTGATTCGTCATCCAAATCGATACCCGTAGGATGACCTTTGCGTCTATCTTTCATATTCAGGACAGATTTTAAGCTACGACAACATAAGTGAAGTCATCAAATTTTGCGCACGAGAGAAACTGGTTTTATTTGCGGATGAAGTGTATCAAGAAACAGTCTTTACAAAGGGAGTCCCATTCCACTCGTGCAGAAAGGTTCTGAGGGACCTAGGACCTGAATACAACAACTTTCAATTGATGTCGCTCAACTCCGCTTCCAAAGGATTTTATGGCGAGTGAGTGGAGAGGCCACATTATGAACAACAGTGCAGCTTAATTATTTGTACAAAATCATATTATCATCACATATTTTAACCCGTGTTTTCATTTGAAGTTTTCGTTAAGAGACAGGGAAGGAAGGGGGACTTCACAGGTTGTTTGCGGTACGCCAAAAATATGTTTTAAGATGTTCAACGTGAAATTTCTTTACAAGATTTCTTAGCTTTTGAGTTCGTGAACGCGATATTTAAAAGAAAATATTCAAGATGAAGGAGATAAGCAATTTTAACATTTCGTGTACTACTGCACAGTTTACCCCTCAACGTTTTCGCAAATTTACAAAAAAAAATCGAACAAAATTTATCGTGACTTGGCCTTATTCCACATTTTTCTACCAGGCAGGAATAGTTGATAAGGTTTACACTGCTTAAATTGGGGCGAAAGAACGATATGCAAACGCAGGGTAAATACCGAATGACATGCAGGTTCTTATAAGAAATATTTTCACTCTCCTTAAAGAACATTTCATTTATTTTATTTATGTAGATGTGGTTTGAGAGGAGGGTATCTTGAGCTGGTCGGATTCAGCAACGCAGTCAAATCGCAGTTTAGAGATATGATGTCGCCTAGTATTAGTGGCTCGACTATTGGGCAGGTATTAGTCAAGTTTCTTAATTTCAAACATGTAAATAACCACATGATAAGGCATTCAGTTGAACAGAAATAGAACGGTCAGCATGCCAAACCGTTTAACCGTCCAATGAGTGTTATCTCTTTTCACAAAATGGGAGATTTCACATACAGAGGGAAGTACCAAACCACGCACCAGTACATATATCTGCTGTACTGAAACGGCTTTTGACTTCTATTCAAGGACTGATAGGAAAGTGAAACGCTACCTGAGAAAAATACAAGAACAAAAGAATTTACTTAACCTCGCTTGATTTTTTTTCTGTTTTTAAGGCTGCCATGAGCTTAATTTGTTGTCCGCCTCAGCCTGGAGACGAGTCGTATGAAATTTTTATACAGGTTTGTAGCGACGATCTGGACCTTTCCTAACTTGCTGACAAGGAGAACTTGTTTAACAATGAAGACCTTCTTTAGTGATGATCATTTCCTTTTTTCTCGTGACCTTAAAGTGTGACCCAGGGGTGATATTGTGAGGAGAAATTAGATGCAAGTCACTCTTAGGGGTTAAAAGGGTTAAAAGACTTTGTTTGCTGATTTAGATTGAAGTCATGTTTGCTAAATAATTATTGCGTAGTTATACTGAATAAAGTAATTTTTTACGATTTTAAAATTTGTTGTGTGAAACTCATCAGAGACCAAAATCACTCGATGATGGTGAGGCAAACAAATTTCCGTTTGTTTCTAAGGCTCGTAACATATGAACTTTGAATCTTGGAAACAAACGGAAGTTTAGGCCCGTGTTGAAAACAAAAAGATTCCGTGACACTACAATCACTTTTAATTCCCTCAAAGTCTAAACTAGTTAATCGGAATTTTATATTTGATCGACATATTCTATTTATAAATGTACCAGATGTACAAAACAATTTTTTTAGAAACGTGGTTTAAACCACTTGTAATTGTTTTTAATGTTATTATTATTATTGATATTATCCTATGTAATAATCATGTAATTCAATTTTTTAGTTGCAAAGCGATTATAAATCTTATCTCTACTTAACTCTCTATCTCTCATGATCCTATGAGAGACTTCGATATATTTGTAGCTTTGTTTTGTAGGAGAAGACGGCCATTTTGGAGTCTTACGAAAGGAAAGCGAAAATTACCACTGCAATGTTGAATTCTTTAGAAGGAGTGACGTGTAATGAAGTAACTGGTGCCTTGTATGCTTTTCCCAGAATTCGTCTTCCTCAAAAAGCTATCGAGGAAGCCAAGGTGAGGAAGTGAGCTGTAGATGTGACGATAAGTTTACTCACTATAACTCAGTAGATACACAAATGTATTTCAAAGGGACGAACCTTCGAGATGATACTCGTTATTTTTTTCTCAGTTCGTCAGCGGGCGGTATTCTACAAATCCTGCGATCTGATTGGTTCCGACAGCAGGCACTAGTCTCCCATCCGGCCCGCTCTCAGCTGATAGCGGGCGGTATCTGTTTTGTGTTGAGTCGCTTTGCAGAACGTCTGTAGCTTCGTTGTAATTATTAATTTTGTTTTGCCAGCTGGGCAGCATTTTTAAGCGAAGACTTCGTTCACGACCTTTAACTGATAAACTATTCATTAATTCTCTCCTCTCTCTCCCTCTCTCTCTCTCTCTCTCTCCCCCTCCCCCCCTTTCTCTCCCTCTCAAATCACTTCAGTTTTTCCGCAAATATTAATTTCAAGGTGATTTTTTTCATATCAAAGGTTCTTTTTGAAGATATTGACACGCGGCCTAAAAACCGTCTGTAATTTAAACATACTTCACATAAAGTAACTCAGAAACTTGTAACGAGAGGTATTTGGGATAGAAAATTCCATTAATCAATGTAACTTTCATTCATTTAATATCTGAATTCTCCAAAACAAATTGTTAGTTGTAAAACGTTGAACGAAGTGTTGAAGTCACCTTCAAATTTACTTACGCTAATTCTAAGCAAGTCCCTTGAATTTTGACATTTCCATAATTGAACTGAGAAACCGAAGCAATTCGATAAGTAAAATTCGCATTAAATCCCCTCGTGTCTAGCTGGAAAAAGCGTCTCATTTGACTTAAGTTAACGTTTTAGGTAAATCTTCGAAAAAGGCTAGAAGATAAGAGGTAAATCTTCGAAGATTAATCCTCGTTTTAAGTGAATAATACTTTCTGTAAGATCTCTGAGCGGTTTTGAAGAAAAAATCGTCGTAAGTAAGGCTGACAGTCAGTGTTAGGCACCTCATCTATTTGTGGACACTACTTTGTCATTTGCCAACTTGGCGTCCATCAGTGGTGAAAGGGTTGCGTTACGAGAAGATCATTTCTATTTCTTTAAATCATTTCCGTTTCTCTTTAGCGTAATAACCTTAACCCAGACGGCTTCTATTGCTGGCAGTTGATGGAAACAACCGGAATAGTCCCCATTCCCGGAGAAAATTATGGACAAAAGGAAGGAACATACCATTTTAGGTCAGTTTCATTTTTCTGTGTTGTCCATGAGATGAGCAGCCCAAATACAAATACAGAGTTTATATCTTTTAATGGGTATTCCACAATTTGCAATCATACGCTTGCCTCCTTTCCACTTGTTTTGTTCCTATTTTCTTCTACTACAGATTGACAATTCTACCCTCTGAAGAAAAAATTGCTCCTATGTACGAAAGGCTGAGCAAGTTTCACAAGGAATTCATGGACAAGTACAAGGACAACAAAGAAAACTAATAGTGATTTCAAACTGAGAGCTCGTTTTTTGTTGAGTATCTCTATATTTTTTTCCCTGCACTTTTAACTCATTTCACGGCCAGTTCAAAGAGCATTGTGCTCCAATTACTGAGTTATTACAGCATTCCTGTACATGTTGCATATTACTTAGCTCATCTGCATGCTGAATCTGTCATTCTTCCGAAAATCTATCTATCTCCCTTAAAAAATAATTGATTTGAAGAGGGAGTAACAGTTCATCCTGTAATATGATCATACGGTTCAAAAAAGACTACCTAAAAAGACTGTTGCAGTTGCGTATCAGGGAGAGGGTCGGGGGGAGGGGGGGGTTTACACCTCCCACCTATCAGACATGTGGGTATTTTTACTACTTGTCTGAAAGCAAACGTTAAACGACAAGGTTGAGTGTTACTAATCAACTATCCCCCCACCCATCAAAAATGCTTGGATCTGTACCTGTGTTGTTAGTGGCAGTGACTGACGTTTCGACAACCTGAGGCGGAAGTCTAAATCAGAGTGACTTCGATGATGACTCCGATGACGACTTCCGCTCTAGGACTACTCTTCTCCGGACGATCAGAACCGAAAATCAACTTTATCTAATTTTCTATCGGTGAATGGCTTCTCGACCATTTTTGAATCAACTTGGTTAAGAGGAAGTTTAGGAGCAGTCAGTTTCCATTAGGAGGTAGAGGAATGATTCATCTGATCATCTGATTCAGAATCATCTGATCGAATGACACTGCTATTTGCATTCCTTATCACAAAATCTTATCATGATTTCAAGTTTCTACGGGTCATGCCGGTAAGCGCTGACAGCGCAAACGCGCAAAGATATTGTGTAGTCAAATTTAATAGCACAAACCAAGGAAAATAAAATCGTTTCGTAGAAAAGGTTGTGGTTATTCATCGTGGTGAATAACAATAAAAGCTGATTTTTTCGTTTGTCTCACGATGTAGTCACGTGTGATGTAGATCGCGACGTTTCGACTGCATACTGCTAGTCTTCTTCAGGTCGACTGGTCATGCGTGATCTCATAAAGCATGATGCTCTGCTGTGATTAGTTGTTTTTCAACAGCTCTGATTGGTGCATTTCGATCCTTCCTGTTCACTCAGTGATTTGCTCCCTCGGCGGTCCGCTGTCGCACGGCTCTCCTGTTGTTGTGTTTTTTGATCATGGCCACCCACGCTTCTGGAATTTCTATTCCACTATCCCTGTTGATGTTGTTAGGGTGAAGTCTTATATGAATTGCCTCGTTGACCCTGCGCGTGTAGTGATAAGGGTCACGATCAATAAACTTTACTTCGTTCCAGAGTGGCTTGTTTCCGGTGTCGTGGGCATGCTCCGAAACGGCGGAGGTCTCGGTACAGGCGAGTCGAATGTCTCGATCGTGCTCCTTTATTCTGTCTTGCTGAGGTCTTCCAGTCTCTCCGATGTACACCTTGCCGCATTGACAGGGGATCCTGGAAACTACGCCATCTCGTTTATCCGGGTCGACAGCGTCTTTTGGTCGTACTAACTGAGATCTTAGCGTAGTCTCCAACTTGAAAACTGCGCGTACGCCTTGTTGTTGTAGGCAACGGCGAAGCTGTTCGGACAGACCTTTGACATAAGGTAAAACCGCAGTAGCTTTGAACTCGTTGGCGGGTTCGGCACTGTTGACTGGTCTTGGTAAGTTTCTGCAAGAAAGAAACAGGATAACCATTAAAAAACCAGAACAGATGACAGATGTTTTTTCTCCTCGGAGATGACGGAATAAAATCGTTATTCGTTGCGATAATTCTCTATTCTGCTGTAGAATCAAATTGTTGAATAGTTTGCTTTTACCAGCTAAAATTATTTATGATAATTTCCAAAACATGCGGTCGTGCATTTTATTATCTTTAAATTGTTATCCAACTGCACTAAGTAGAGTGCAAATGACGCGCGAATCGAGTACACTTCTATCTCGCGATATTAGCCCTGTAATTATATCATAACGCACCTTCGCTTCCCGACTGGAAGAAATTACACCGTTAGGTACTGGCGTAAAATCGTAAATACAAACACAACCGACTGGAAGAAATTACTCCGTTAGTTACTGGCGTAAAATCATCCATATAAGAAACCGACTGGAAGAAATTACGCCGTTAGTTACTGGCGTAAAATCTTACTTTATATAATATACTAACTGGAAGAAATTACGATGTTAGTCACTGGCGTAAAATCTTACAGTATATAATATACCGACTGGAAGAAATTACGCCGTTAGTTACTGGCGTAAAATCTTACATATAACACAACCGACTGTAAAATCGTACATATAAAGAATACAAAAGAATCAGTCGGTTGTGTTTGTATGAACGATTTTACACCAGTAACTAACGGCGTAATTGCTTCCAGTCGGTTGTGTTTATACGTACGATTTTACGCCAGTAACTAACGGCGTAATTTCTTCCAGTCGGTTGTGTTTATACGTACGATTTTACGCCAGTAACTAACGGCGTAATTTCTTCCAGTCGGTTGTGTTTGTATGTACGATTTTACGCCAGTAACTAACGACGTAATTTCTTCCAGTCGGGAAGCGAAGGTGCGTTATGATATAATTACAGGGCTAATATCGCGAGATAGAAGTGTACTCGATTCGCGCGTCATTTGCACTCTACTTAGTGCAGTTGGATAACAATTTAAAGCCGTTAGTTAACGGCTTGAAATCATACATATATATATACCGACGCATATAGTGGCGTAAAATCTTACAGTCTATAGACTGTGTTAGTCACATATTACGCCGTTATCTAACTACCGAACGCCGACTGATACAAAATTACAAGAGATGTCAGAGAGATTTGTAACTGTCAACTGAGAGTTTTCACAGTCCCGCTAATACGTTACCTGTCCACGGGACAAACCGAGGTTTAGGTTTTTTGGAATTTTTCCCCTATCGGAATCGTTTGTACATATGATAGGCTGAATATCTACGCACACATAGATTTCGTGTCATAGGCACGACACAGGATAAATCCTGTAATTGGAGGCCTAGGTGGAATCCTTTGGAAAACTATGTCAGAAGGCTGGTCTAATGAGCAGATCAGGCGCTGGCGGAATTTGACCGCTTTGATATTTTTCATAGGGATGCAAGAAACGAAACAAAAATTTTTAATGACAAAATAGTTATAGTTATCTGCTAGCGCGTAAAAAGGCTTAAGGGCCTTTCCGTACTAGCGACCTTAGTTGCACTTGCAGACAAAATTAGAATTTCCCGACGAAATCATGGGACAAATTTTTGTTTCGTCTATTTGTTTCGTTACGCAAATGATCGACAAGTTTATCACAGTTTTGTTTACTTATTAGTCGATTTTGTCCAGTTTTTGTCGGAATTGGTTTGTACTTATGATAAGCAAAATATTTACGCAAAAAAAAAAAAAATACATTTCGTGTCATGGTGCTTAAAGAAATTAAGCATAAATATTTCAAGTCCTTATTTTGAAGTTCGAAAAAATTTTCTTCATACATGTCTTTCGTTAAGCTTCTTCTACTTTTGTTCTCTCCAACATGATAGGTGTTCGAGAGCGACCATCGCAGAATGACATTTATTATTAGGAGTTTCTTCTAAACAAAGGTTATTTTGACAGTCCTCTAAACCAGTTTAAAAATTTGATAACTCTTGGGATGTTCCTCGAATTCAGCATACCTAAAAACAGAACCGGAAATGGAAAGTGAAAGTGCTTTTCTTTGCATTTTGACCAGAACAACGTATTACTATCTCTCCGACATGATTGGTTGTTCCACTGTGCATTTTTGTATAAGGAAACCTTGTTGTTACCGTTTCAGCCTTTCTGTCCCCTTTCTTTCAGCCTTGCTTAAAAATAGAACCGGAAATGGAAAGTGAAAGTGCTTACCTAAGCATTTTGATTAGAACAGCGTATTACTTTCTCTTCGACATGATTGGCTGTTCCACGGTTCATTTCCGTATAGGGAAACCTTGTTGTCCCCGTTTCAGCCTTTCTGTTTCAGCTCTCAGATGAGATGGACGACCAGGAGGCTTTGGATTTAGAGATCGCTTTTCAAGAAGCTGCTGACGGAAACGACCGTGAAGTCGAAGCGAATTTCGCCAACCTAGAAGGCGGTCAAGGCGGAGATGGAGAAATTCACAACTGACTTGGTGGCTACGAATACGAATTTGTGGACGGGATAAATGACGATCAGAAGTGTCCAGTGTGCCTTTTTCCGATGAAGGATCCCGTTCAAATTGAGTCATGTGGCCATAGACTTTGTAGAGAATGTCTGAAGGGGATTCTGGGGTAAGCTGTGCGAAGCGTTGTGTAGGTTAAAAAGAGTTACAGTGACAGAAATAAAGCTTCGATCCTTTGTGCTTACGTAAGCAATTTTCTTTACTTCGGTAAACACACGCAGTGATTAGCATGATGCAATATGCCATCGAAGAAGTAAAAGTCGTGGCAACTGAAAATCCACGAAAAGACGTAAGGATTCTCACTAACCTGTCTAATTACTGGGTAATAGCTGGCTCACAATGCGATTGACTTCGCGTATCTCCGCTATCTAAATTCATTGTGTAGCAAAGTAGTTCTTAGAATGGCACTATTAAGCTCAGATGTTCAATAAGAGGGGCGTAATTCATACGTTTGATGTGGTAAGATAGATCACAAAACAAACGAGGTAAATTTTCATCATTACACAGATAAATATCGTGTTTTAGACAATATTTATTGTATTTCTTTGTTATCTACAGGAGCGGTAATCCAGTTTGTCCAAAGGATCGGGAAATAATTAATATTGATAAGGTAGGAGAAATAATTATTTCTTCCTATGTCCAGAAGGCGCATACTCCATCAGTCCTCGAAAAAATACAGCCCACGGCTTACTAATCGATAGCTACGCCGTCAGACCACACTTGATTATGGAATTGCATCTATTGCAAGTGATTGCAAGGTTTGCTGTTAATATTCGATTTTCGTAAACGATACAACTTTGTTGGCCGACTTAATTCAAAGTGAGGCACAAACACTGTTCAGTAAATAGCTATCAGGGCTAGGCTTTCCTCTTTTTCTGTGTTATATTCATGTTTGTGAAATACCCTTAAAATTTCATGATACTGCTTTGAAACTAGGTTAATTACTTCCTCAATGCTTTCTTAGATGTAATACTTCTGTGGTGTTTTAAAAGCCTTTTTAAAACTTTTCTTATGGCCTTTCATAGATTTTACCTTCTGATCGATTTACCTCTAACTTTCTGCACCGTACAGGTCTTTTCAGACAAGGGCTTTGCCAGAGGAATGTTATCCCTTGAAGTTAGATGCTTACAGAGTGATAGAGGATGTCTGTGGGTTGGTCAGTTGCGACATGCAGAGGTAAAATAAAAGTTTGATTATTCTAAGTAATGATTGAAGGTGGAAATCACGATATATGTTTTTATAGGACTGAAAACCTCCTGTGAATGTTGCAACAGTTAGCTACGTCTGGTGAACAAAGTAACAAAATATACGCCTGATTATGCGACCGAAAGAGTCAATAAATTGAATTTGTAAATCAAAGGACTACATGTTTTTTTTTAAAAGGTCAACCAGCTAAAAGTTTTCTTCTCACTTCAGGAACATATTGGGGAGTGTTCTTATGAAGATCAAAATTGTTTGGCTTGCGACGCTCTTGTTCAAAGGCGACATTTAGAAATGCATCAAAATGACTCATGCCCCAAAAGAATCATAGAGTGCGCTCACTGCCAGGATGAATACACTTTTATGGAAAAACAGGCAAGTATACGACTTGGCATTTTAGAGATCATCCATTAACAATTGCCTTTTGAGTTTACATCAATTTAAGATATTGAACTCCATCTCGAGAGAATATATGGTTTCAACAAAATGGAAAAAAGTAGAAAACAACGTATACTGGGAATACACTGATATAGAGTCCAAAAAATGTTTAAACTGACAGACGATCTCTTTTTGCTTCAGCAACACGAGGAAGTTTATTGCAGACGCTTTCCTCTTACCTGCCCAAACAGCTGTGGAAAGAAAGAAATACCAAGGGAAGAGGTAAATGGTCTCTGACCCGACTGCTGTACGATCTACAAGCTACTCCGTCGATGTACATTGGATAAGACAGAAGATTTGCATAAAAAAGTTCAGAGTGTGCAGTGTATCTAAATAAATTTTTGAGTTCTCGTTTATATAGCACTTTAACGTTTGGTATTCTTTTTTTGTTTCAATCAGCTGCAAAGTCATCTCTCAGAGAAATGCCTAATGTCAGAGGTGACTTGTCCCTATGCAAAGGCTGGTTGCCCATTTCAGGTTTGTCACGAAATTGTAAATTGATGTTTTCTTCGGTCCTTTTTTATACCCATCCCATCAAAAAGTTTTTTAGTAACCATCCCGTAAAATTTGAATTAAGCAAAGAAATTCACCCAACCGGAGAAGTTGGTGACGCAAAAAGTTTTAACCTTTGACAATGTGGTTTAATCGAGACTCCAGAGTTAAGCGCTAAGCACAATATACCAATACCCTTGCCCTTCCTTACCAAGTCAGGAATGGGACAGGAGTGTTGGCAGATCTGTACTCACCTCACCAGTAATGTCATGCAAGGTCAAATTGGACAAGATAAAGGCAATTAATGACACAAACGATCACAAAATCTTTGGGTAAAGGGGAACTATAGTTCATCTGATAACTTATAACAGTGTTAGAGCTCTTTCCAAAGCCGGGGGTGATAGGTAATTTTAAAACCTAATTGTACATAGGTGTAAGCTGAATATTGTCACATGGCAGTACAACTATTATAAATTGTTGATTGATGCTGCTGGGTAACAGTTATGAAGAAGGCTTTCACATGATGAGTATTTTCATCTAGGAAAAGTAACATATTTCGTTGATTACATGACAAGATAGCTAACATATATATGACAAGGAAGATGTTATGCTACCTGCTTCAATAAGAGCGGACATCTTGTTACACAAACTGAACGTTCTGCATCATTTTTCTTTTGCAAAATATTTTAATAATCGATTAATTGTTTACAGTGCTTAACATATAACCCTAACATTACTTACAATGGTAGCATTACCTGAAATACTAAAATTACATTTGATGTTGCACCTGCTACACTGTACTACACCAAACTACGTCTACCACACCTACTTCACAAAACTCCACCAAACTATACATACTAACATCAACGCAGTTTAGGAGGTCTTAAGAATATTGAGTTTCTTTCCATTCCACCGAGACTTGCGGTGAACGTATAAATACCTGCACCTTGCATCTATAAACAGTTGTTAATGTCCATCCTAGAAGGTAATTAATCCTGTTTGTTTGTTTGTTTGTTTGTAGGACAAAAGAGTTCATCTCATCGACCATTTAGAGGCAAGCGTAGAGGATCATTTAGAGATGACATTTTCTTCGCTATTGGCTGCGAAAACTGAACTGTCAGTTTGCCATAATGGAATGACAGAGTTGCAACAAAAGTTCCATGAAAGCGAAGAAAATAATCGGAAACTCTCACAGTTAGTGGAGGATCATAGTGAGCAGATTCGTGATTTGACCTTGGAGACGAAGCGCTTGGGGATGGAAAACATCCAACAAACGAAGACCATTGAAGAAAAGTTCAAGAAAAATTTCCTCCTAATAGAACAATGGATGAAAGATATGAATGGTAAAATCGCCCAACAAGGAACAAAGATAGAAGAAGTGCACCGGAAAAACCTTCAGCTAGAAAGGGAGATTAAGGAGAAAAACAGCCGACATCAGAAGACATCAAACCCCTTTCAAAGGTTATCAGATGTACGGGAAACCGCTGCGGCGATCGCATTACACCGGTATAACAAACATCTGGACGACAGGATAATTACAAACTCAGCGAACCCCATGATAGGGTCACAGAACACCGCCGGGCTTCAATTCAGGACAGAAAACTTGAGTGATACCACTGACTCTTAATTATAGCTGTAACGAAGGCTATTTTAGTTGTGATTTGCATGACGTTCAATACCCTTTTGTTTTGTTTGGTTTTGTGTGACATATTGTCGGCATTAGGTTTCATTCGGCCACGAGACACGGGTTAGTCGCAAGCCAGATCGAAAGATTGTCGAAATACTAGAATAATAGAACGGGGAACGAGGTATTTCATCTTGTTTATTTTGGTATTTATAAACCGAAACGTGTATAATCAAAGGTAGTTTTGTTTCGCTTAAGATATTTGTATTTGATTTTTTGATTTATTGTATTTCAGTTTTTATGAGCTTTCAAGTGATTAATAAACCAGCTGAAATTGATAGACGCTTGGAGGTTCCGTTAATATAAGACATTTCCCCGACGCGACGTTGATCAAGTTTGATTTGATTTACGTCAGCGTCCGCCTCATTGCAATAGCCTTACAATGGAATACTGATGAAAGTAAGCTGAGACTTTTCACAACACTGAGCGAGGACAATGTAAGCATTTTAACCTTTGCAGGGAGAGGTCTAATGAACAGGACCACATGAACATTTCTTAATGAAATTGTGTGACAGTCCTTACAAGTTGTTTGTTCTCGGCGAAAAATGAGTCGTAGCTTAGTTTCATTTGAAGCGCGTGTCCATGTCTGCTGATAACGCCACCAAAAAAAAGTAGAACATTTCAATACTTTTATTGAAAATGATCATGAACGCGAACTTACCATTTTTTTTTTGCACTTTTTTATACAGTTAGTTTTTTTTATGTAATCTTTCGCATAAGTGATCTTTTGAACTCAAGCAAGAAGTGTCCCTAATTACAAAGCAAGATAAACACTTGAAGAAATGTTGAACCGAGATAAAGTTCTAGTTCAAAATGAACCTTGATTAAATACTACATTATTGTAAACATTCCTGGGAGGTTTACGCCATTCACCAAGAGCGCACTGAATAGGAACTCTGCAAGCACGTGGAGATAGGAATAACTGGAACACGATAGAAACAATTTTCCTTTTTCGATTCTGAAGTTGAAGTTGAAGGTTATAAAGTTGTAAATAAATTGGCAATAGAAACAGATTACTACTTTGAGAAAGTGAGGGAGGGGGTGGTTATTCGAGGGGGGGGGCGCTTGTTTGACATTTAGGCCGAGAAGGTGGGCGCTTATTTGGGGAGGGCGCTTATTCGAGCATGGGCGCCTACTGCAGTACAATCCCTTCTCGGGGAAATGCCGACTAGAGCACCGAGCCGAAAAGAGCACAGGTGCATATATTATGGCTGGTTATGCAAATATTACTCAATTTTTGTCACGCAAGATGCGGCTTTGCATTAGGTGCTCCCTAAAGAATTGCGTTATATCAGATTTTGCGTGACTGAAAACATACTACTACACCGAAGGGCTAAATCGAGTCACCGTTTGAGGCTAAATTGACGGAAAAGATTTCAGTGGATTCTCATCTACTTCAGATAGAAATGGCAGCACGAGAAATCTTGACTGTCAAAATCATCAATCCACTGTTCCAGAGAGCCCATAATGTCAGAGGATGGGTCGATGCTCGCGCTTACGAAATAAAGCATGAAATGGCACTGGTAAGTGCTCTTTGCAGCTTGCTTTGAATACTCCAACGCCCTAACTCAGGCTTCTCTGCCTTCCTTATTCGACATAATTGGAAACAAAACATATTTCAGCTTTGTAGCTGTTTGACCGCCTTGGAATCTCAATCTATGGTCGTTTGTTTTCGTCTGAAACTTTCGCTCGCGCGAGTGATTGGTATGATTCTCCTGAGATAAAGTGATTTGCATGTTCCTCTCCACTCCGAAAAGCCAAGTGAAGCCTCTGCTCAGCTTCCTGAGATCATTGCAGACGGAAAATTTTCGAAAATTCATCAAATTCTGATCATAAATCAGTCTTTGGTACTTAAACCTGTTGATTATAAGATGACATAATATGTTCGGTAACGTAATTGATTAAAGTGATAATTGATTAGATGCTGATTAGAGTCCATAAGAGGAATGACCCAGCTTATGATTGCTATGCTAAAACTGATCTTTCTAATCAGATCCCTTATTATTAGAAGAAGAAAACAACTGGTCTTTGAACATCGGTGAAATGAAGAAAGCCATAGATGAGGCCAGGCCGCACTGTGAACCAAGAGGACTGGTACTGATTAATCCTGGTAATCCTACAGGTGAGACGTACGTTTGTAACCATGGTAACTAGTGATGTGGTTGGAGATGAACCTGATGTCAATAAGTGAAGCGGAAATATGGTTTTTTATGCTTGTAAATGCGTGACTTTAAATTTGCGTGACCTTTGTGTTACAGTTGCCTTTGTGCCATTTGATTCCTTCGGATAGTCTTTCTCTCCCGCTGATTTTTAGTTGTTGCATCGTACGCCCTTTTTGCTATTCACTGTTCATGTCCGGCGTTCATCCCAAGTTAATTTCTTAAGTTTGGTTTCAAGCCACCGGCGTATAGGGACTGATATGTAAGTTGTATTTGTTTGTATTCACTTTTAGCTTTTAGCTTTTAGCTTGCCCCATTTATGCAAGGTAGCGTTTCTCTTGCTATGATCTTATGCCTCTGTGTGTGTTATTTAATCACCGCCTTCGTATCGTCAGGCGGCTATTTCTAGTTATAATTTTCCTTTATCTTGTTTCGAGCAAGCTCTTTCGTCTTTATTTTGTATATATATTTTGTGTTTGCCGTGGCACTTGGTTCATTTATTAGTCCCTTTATTATGTTAGATGCATTTACGCTGTTAAGTCGCCACCTGTTTAATTGAATACAATCGATTGTAGAAGTCCCTTTTTTAATTCGCTTACAGTTTTCGAGATTGATCGTATCCCCTGGTTTGGTTGGCATTTTCTCCGGTCGCGATTTTCTTGGCTCTTCATTCGGTCTTGATGTTCGTTTGCCGCAACAATGCTCGAGAATAAAAACTCCCGAAAGGAAAATAAGTACGTATGGAAATAATGAAAATGGTCCAAAAGAAACACATAGAACAATATTTGGCTCGAGGTCATGACATACGGACTACCAGCGAGCGAGGGGGCGCAGCGAGGTCCGTGCGTCATGACCGAGAGCCAAATATTTTCCCGTCAGCTTTCACCATGGTTTTCTATGGATTGCGCGCGCGGGGTCACACGGGTCATATGGTAATTATCAATTATTCACCAAGGTGAAGGTGGTAGTTGTGGATACTTAGCTCGCCGCTTCGTAGCTTGGGAGATATCATCCACTTGTGAACAATAGTTTTACAATATACTGTACAGATACCGACAAATTAGTTTATTTCTTTTAGTATACCGAAAGGTTGTCGGAAATTTAACTTTTGACGCGTGATTTTGTCTTATCGGCTGCTCGGCTGCTTTTACTCATTTATTTATTTATATATTTGTTACATTTCCAATAATATTGCCTTTTCGGCAGAATCCACACGTGGCTTATTGACACAATGTAAAATTGATAAATAGTGGATGCTCGTTTTGGTGTTGTTACAATTCCTGTGTTGTTCAACCGCCATTTCGGAGGTCTCTTTAACCTGTGATTGGTCACCCATATCAATACTTATAGGATGACCTTTTTCGTCTATCTTTCATACTCAGGGCAGATTTTAAGTTACGACAACATAAGGGAGGTCATCAAGTTTTGTGCACGAGAGAAACTGGTTTTATTTGCGGATGAAGTATATCAGGAAACAGTCTTTACAAAGGATGTTATATTCCACTCGTACAGAAAGGTTCTGAGGGACCTGGGACCTGAATACAACAACTTTCAACTGTTGTCGCTCAACTCCGCTTCTAAAGGATTTTATGGCGAGTGAGTGGAGAGACCACATTGTGAAAAACACTGCGGCATAATTATTTGTACAAAATCATATTATCATCACTTATTTTAACCGGTGTTTTCATTTGAAGTTTTCGTTAAGAGGCAAGGAATGAAGGGGGACTTAATAGGTTGTTTGCGGTACGCCAAGATGAAGAAGATGAGAAATTGTAAAATTTCGTGTACCAATGTACAGTTTACTGCTCAATGTTTTCGGAAATGTTAAAAAAAAAACCGAACACAAAGTGTGACTTGACCATACCCCACAATTTTCCACTAAGCAGGAATAATTGATAAGGTTTACACTGCTCAAATTTGGGCGAAAGGACGATATGCGAATGTTCTTTTAATAAATATTTTCACTCTCTTCAAGGAACATTTCATTTATTTTATTTATATTGGTGTGGTTTGAGGGGAGGGTATCTTGAGCTGGTCGGATTTAGCAACGCAGTCAAATTGCAGTTTAGAGATATGATGTCGCCTAGTAATAGTGGCTCGACCATTGGGCAGGTATTATTTCCAGTTTCTTAATTTTAAACATGTAAATGAATACAAGATAAAGCATTCAATTTAACAGGAACAGAACGGTGAGTATGCCAAACCGTTTGGACGTCCAATGAGTGTTGTCTTTTTATGAGATTTCACATATGGAGAGAAGTAGCAAACCACGCAGTAGTGCATATATCTACTGTACTGAAACGGCTTTTTTACTCCTATGCAAGGACTGAAGGGAAAGTGAAATGTTACTTGAGGAAGAGAGAAGAACAAAATAATGTTCTTAACCTCGCTTGATTTTTTTTTTCTGTTTTTAAGGCTGCCATGAGTTTAATTTGTTGTCCGCCTCAGCCTGGAGACGAGTCGTATGAAACATTTATACAGGTTTGTAACGACGATCTGGATACAGGTATATTTGAGTTAGCTCCAAGGAAGAATTATTTGTAAAGTAAAGTCACTCATCAAATTGGCTATAGATCTATCTGACGAATAAGCCAATCATTCAGTTATTCCTCAAACCTCTTTTGTGTGTGTATGTCTGTGTTTTTTCGTCTTTTTTGGGCAAGAAATACTCGAAGTCAGAGGAAGAACTTTAAGATATCATACCAGTCGTTTATCTCGCCAAGCAATAGAAATCCTTATGGACAAGGTTCCTTATGGATATGGTTTCCCATGGATAAGGTTCCTTTGTCCTGCAAGCTTTAGTCCCTATCCTTAATGGTTACGTTAAGGATAGGGTTCCTTGTGGACCAGGCTTCCTTTGTATTGCTAACTGCAGTTCTTACTCTTTACGCACTAAGTTCCGTTAAGGATAAGTTTTCTTTTGGATTAGGTTATTCATGAATAAGGATCCCTATGGATAGGGTATCTTAGGAATAAGAATCCTTTGTGCCAAAAACTATCGTGACTCCTTATCCTTCATTGACAGGTCAAGGATAAGGTTCCTTATGGACAAGGTTCCTTAGGGATAAGGTTCCTTAGGAATAAGGTTCCTTAGGGTTCCCTATGGACAAGGTTCCTTGTGGATAAGCTTCCTTATGGATAAGGTTCCTAAGGTAGAAGGTTCCTTATGGATTAGGTTCCTTATGGCTAAGGTTGCTTAGGGATGAGGTTCCTTATGGATAAGGTCCCTTAAGATAACCAATTCGCTTCTCTTTTCCGTCCGCCCCAGAAGTTTGATTATTTCTTAAATGACTTAGACTTAAACAGAAACCTCGATTTCCCTGGTCTCTTAGGTAAACACAGTTCAGTTGGAGTAGCATGAACCCTCTGCCCTAGGATTTAGTTTCCTCACGCTCCTTAGGGCGAGAGAGGATACAAGAAGACGAATTTGCGAGCATCATTTTTTAGCTTCGTGACCTCCAATTTCCATATTGTGACCCTATGGCGGAGTCATCGCATTGCCCGCAAGTTGTTCGTGACAAGATAATTAGATATTCAGATATAAGCCTGGTCATCAAATCGTTGTCAGAGCGGCAGGATTAGAAATTGTTCAGCCGTGATATCTTTATTTTAATTCTCCCTTGACTGTACATTTATTTTAAATTTATTTTCGCATAACTCGACGCATGCATAAAATGGCAGGAAAGGATTGCATCACATTATCGTCCTGCTGGTCTTGTGTCGTGACGAGGATTCCAACGCGACAGAATCTTCTTAGCTCATTTGATTGCTCAGTGCTCTATAACAACGTTATTGTATATCTGCACACTCTTGCGTGACCTCACAATCCAGGCATTTTACTGTAGAGACTTATTGATAATCACTTATTGTTAACAGCTGTCGTTTGTACACAAATAAAAAAGGTTGTCTTCTCGGAAATACGAATGGAAAGGCTGGTTCAGACAGCTTCAACTCGGCAACGTGGGATTGATCATAAAGTTGATCAATTGTTCTTTTCTCCTTCTAATCTCTCGAATTTACATAATATCGATTGTGTAACGGTACACCAGGACAGCCCCGTGATGTTATTTCACTCCCGAATCAATTGGCGTCGCATCGTTTATCCATAGCGATTGTTACCATTTACTTTTGTATGTCCTTGACATGGAGATTCTTACTGAAGAAAGCATTAACCCGGCGTTCAAGAGAGTGAACTATAGAGTACGAGGATGGCTGGAAAGTCGTTCATATGAAATTCAACAAGAGCTTAAACACGTAAGGAAAGTTATACCATGTTATATATATATATATATATATATATGTACAAGTATAGTATGTACTAGTAATAATCATGGATTTGAAAAATTTGGATGGATACTTGGAATGTAGACACAGAAATCTCAGCAACACACTATGGTGCGAAAGTTTCGGCCGTAAAGGGCATTTCAATTTGTAAAGAATATCACGGTTCGTCTGTGAGAATAAGATTACTTCGTGGCAGCTTTGCGTGCTTGGGCACTCAGGCGTGGCGAGTTACAGCAAGATATCAATAACGCATGCTTTGCCCTGAGGAAACAAGCTGAAACTTGGAACAATTGTCTCAGCGAACTTTTCCTGATAGTTGCGAAGTGTATGGGCTACTTAAACTTTTTCTAGATATTTTTAAATTCTGGTTATTTTCTCTCATGTTCGCTTTGCCAGGGAGCGAAGAAGCCATTTTCCGAAGTTCTATTACACTATGGAAATCCACAGGGAATGGGACAACCACCTATTACTTTTTTTAGACAGGTGATGTGTGAAAAACTCTGTATATTCTTATGAATTATTGATGAATAAGGAACAACTGCCTGGCTGACTGACTGACTCAGAACGATTGGCTGACTCATACCGGAAAACCGACTGACATAATAAGTTAATGTCACAGACAGACTGACTAACCATGACTGTCATACAGGTAATGATTGATTTTCTCCGTCTGGGTAACTGAGAAACTGACTCCGACTCAGTGACAGAAAATGACTGGCTAAGTGACGACGGTTGACTGACTTAAACCGACAAGCTGACAACGATTGACAGTCATTTACAATGACTCACTGTCTTACAATAACTGACAGATTGACGATGACAGTGACTCACTGTTTTAAGCTGACTGACAGATAGGTGAATTAACTTCACAACTGCGTAGCTCGTGGACTAACGAATTAACTGAATTGCTGAGTTTCTTTAGGGGGAACGATCGAATAGTTTACCAGAGAAGAATATTTGGACAGCTGGATCGACAAACACAGAGAATTATGAGTTGGCCACGACATTGAGTCAAACGGCTTTGTAGCGAAACAACCGCAACACGAATTACCCATGTGGTTGAAATAGAGGATAAATCAAATAAACAGATTTAGGCAGACCAACCACAAATAAAACTGAATCCGTTAAGCAACTGCAGAAATGAAGCCTGAAAAAAAATCCGGCTTAGATGGGATTCGAACCCAGACCTACCTGATGCTAGTTAGGCGCTACTACCAACTGAGCTACCAAGCCACACGTAGGTAGTGAGTCAAGTTTTAAAGGGTTCTTGTTTCCGTGGAAGAATAATAATAAAAAAATTAAATCATGAAATAAATTTCATTTGACTCGCGGATTGAAAATCAAATAAAGCCATGACTGCAAGCCTCAACTGTGTTATTCTTACACAGGTTTTGGCACTTCTTTTGTGTCCTGACCTTCAAAATGATGACCGTTTTCCACAAGATGCCAAAAGAAGGGCGAAAAGAATTCTTGATGACATGATAGGACAGACTATAGGTAATACGAATTAGGGTTTTCTAATTATAGTGGAGGAAACAGGAATAGGTCCTCTCCTGTATGTTTGACTGGCATATTAGAGGTAGCACCCCGCATGTATCCTCACCTTTGTATCATTCCACCAAATAAGATATAGGAGCACAACATGCCCGACACCCATTTTTTAGTGTGGCATGTCATATTATACAATTCATGCACTTCGTTCCAAAGCTACTCACGGAATTCGACAGCAGTGAAATATTATACACCTCTACAAACAACAGAGTGAGTGTTCCTAGTTGATTACTCGCAGCAAATCATATCAAACTTTGACCACCCTGGTTTCTCCTCCAGTGGAGGGCGGGACTTAAGACGGAGCTTGCATTGTGGCCAAGATTTCTCCGCCTTCCTATATTTGTAAATTTTCTGGGTAAGCCCTTGTTTCCGAACTTAATAAATTTCAAATTTATAGCAGAAACACTTTAATTCTTTTACAGGTAGTTACACTTCAACTCAGGGGATCACTGTCGTACGTGAAGACATCGCCAATTTCATCTCTCAGAGAGATGGCCATCCAGCAGTATCCAGTGATATATATCTCACTGATGGAGGGGCCGAGGGACTTGAAGTAAGTGAAATACCCAGGAGACACTTCAGAGGATTTTGGGTGGGGTAAACCCCGACCTTGATTAAATATTCCGGGGTCTGTTAATAACAAATAACTGGGTCAATTGTCGTACTTCTGTTATCGGACCCACGTAAACCATATTGAGACAGACTTTTTAGAATAGGATTTAAGAAAATTCGTACTACCACACATCTATATCGTGCTTTGAAGACAACTGTCACACCCCTCAGAGGTCCTCAGAGGTTTCCAGTTCAAAGACACATCCTGTCCAAACTAAATGGCAAGATTTTCTACCCTTAAACACTCAAGACCTCAAAGGCCATACCCTGTTTGGCGGCGAAACCCCGTTTAGGTCAATGAAAGAAGTCCCTCCCCTTCAGAGTAGTGAAATCTTGAACCGGTCAGTGAATTTTCTCAAATGTAATTCAGTTTCGTGTTGGTTGTTACCAATACCAAGATACGGATAATTTTCACGAAATTACGTGTTGTATAGAAAAAACCACTGATTTTCGAGAAATTAATTGTCGTGCCTTTATTTGTCGGTTAGGTCTTGCTATATAACTACCGATTATTAATCGATCCTATAAATGAGAGATTAATTTTCCCCACGCGAGTTCGATGTCTGTATACTTAGTTTACCTCATCTAAAGACGTTTCCTACCAGGTTTTTCTCGAGCAAGTTCAACACAATTAAGGAAGTATACTGTTCATTGAAAGTCCTTTAAGAGCATGATACAATTTTAAATAATTTTCCCCAGGTTATGTTGGGAATAGTTCAAATTGAGACTCATGAGGTAACAGGTCGTGCTGGAGTAATGATTCCTATACCAGGCTTCAGTATGTACCAAGCTAGACTACTACAACACAACTCTTATCAGGTAATGACCACAACTGAACATTTAGTTATTTTTCGGGTAGAACTGATTACAAATAGTGTTTGAAAGCTTCTAGCGTCCTTTTGACGTGTACGACCGATGTACCGTACAAAGAAAAAAAAAGAGAAAAAACACCTATACATGCAAAACCTTCTGATAATAATTCAATTCTTTCAGTAGAGACAACAGAAATATACGTGGAAAGACAAGTGCTGCTGTAGTATGCGCCTGCTATATGCAACTTCACACGGCGCAAGTAAAACTTTAAGCTTTAAAAAAATTTTCTGATGACCAATTTGGTGTCAACTGGCTTAGTCTGATTCAGTTCAATACACCGATGAATTCATTTACCAGCATGAATGACTGACACAGACACGTAATAGAAATTCTGACAGAGTACCAAAAACTGACACACATCAAATGCAAAATGAATGAGACCAACCTTCCAAGGCACCGAAGTTTCTTTCAGTCTGTCAAGTTCTTCAGGTTTCCTCGTAAAATGTCAGGTATCTGAATTACATAAACAGCTACTTTCGCAAGCGCTGTGTTGCCCGCGGCTCGGCTGCATCCGGGCTCCATTCCCGCCAAAAGTGTAGTGACGTCACGTCTTTGCGAAAATGTGATTGGTGACTTCCAACAACTTTACCTTTCTGATACATGTCATCATGATTCATTACTTAAGACATTTTTAATGCTTTGTCCAGATATTTTACCCTCTTGATGAAGATAATAACTGGGCTTTGAACATGGCTACACTCAAAAGAGTGTTGGAGGAAGCCAGACCGCATTGCGTCCCGAGAGCCCTTGTATTGATTAATCCAGGAAACCCAACAGGTAACTTTTGTAAATTTGACAAATTTCAAAACTGTTTTTATCCTGAAAAGAAAAAGTGTTAAGACACTGAAAAATTCAATTTTCTGTTTTTTAGGACAGGTTTTGACTTATGAAAACATTGAAGAAATCATCAGATTCTGCGCTCGAGAGAAGTTAGTGTTATTCGCCGATGAAGTCTATCAAGCCAATATTCATGTCGATGGAGTCAAGTTTCACTCGTGTAAGAAAGTCCTGAGGGATTTGGGAGCAGAGTACAGTAACTTTCAACTGATCTCGCTTCATTCCAGTGCAAAGGGATATGCTGGAGAGTAAGTGTACAATATGGGTATACTCAAAAAGTTTGTGTTTATAATTACTCCATGTAAGACTTAAGATAGACTACAAAGTGTTGACCTGAATTGACATGAAACCAGGGAAACTCGTGTTACCTTGAGCGAAAAGTAGACCAGTAGCTTGAAGGGCGGTAATATCCATACAATAACTCAGCGAATAAAAGTCCACAAAATAAACTACTCTGTCCACCGAATGATGATTTATTTGCTGGAGAGTGTCACGTCACCCACCTGGAGGCGGTTGGGAAGCCAGTGGCTCACAGGGACGGCAAGAGAACACCATGCCCCCTCTGTCTTGACCAGTAGTTGTCAACCAAAGGCGAAATCGCCAATAATATTTCATAAAATTGTAGTGTAATTGTCACCTCCATCCTGGATAATGAAGCGTGATATTGTTAATTTCGATTTTTTAAAGCCATTGAATACATAATTTCTTTCAGATGTGGTCTCAGAGGTGGATATATAGAGCTTGTGGGATTAAGTGAAAAAGTCAAGGCTCGTATCAAAATGTACCTCAGTGTAAGATCTTGCCCCTCAACAGTTGGGCAGGTACGATTAAGATAATAAAACGGCATTCATATTAAGGTATATCGAAATCAAGGCTGAAATTGAAAACTTAAGAGAAAGGCCAGTGGTTCCAAAATAAATTATTCTCGCTCAGTTGTCGCAAAGGGAAAAAAGACCTTTAATCAGAAACAATTGGGTACATGTATAGACAGAGATGAAAAAAATACTTTCAATTAGCGTTCTCGCATAAGAAAATATTTTACTACTATTGCTGTTACTATCATTATTGTTATGATCATTATTATTATTACTATTATTGCCACTATTCTTATCATAGCTGTTATCATCAAAAAACTGATTACCGTGACCTAATTATTTGCATTATTATTATCTTACTGACGTTTTTTATTGATATTGGTGGGGAAGGGGTTGATCGTTGAGAGCTAAGGTCAAAGTATGCAGTCCTGCCCCCCTCCCCAAGACGTTTTACTCAATAACTTTCCCAATGGCCTCCATAGAAACTTCAACGACCATTATCTTCTGCGTTCAGCACCCTCCCTCTCCCTTCGAAAGTTTCGCTGATTGAAAGTTCCACCGTTCCTGCTCCCTTCTTCCATCGCCACCATTACATATCCTTGAGTTTAAGCCAACTTCTCCTTTTCCAAGGTGATCATGGGGCTCATTTGCAACCCTCCTAAACCAGGAGATGAATCCTACGATCGCTTTTTAAAGGTAAGCATTCAAAATTACATTTTAATTCGATAAATTTTTGACGAAAGAAACTAAACTTCTTACTAACAAGCGTTCTTGAGGAAACTTAACTCGAGTAACGTAAGTGTTGGGTGTCACGCAGGATGAAAAGTCGCGCCAGAAGAACAAATTGGCTATACACCTAAAATTGTGTTGATTATGTATCATTTATGTTCGTTTCAAAGGAAAAAGAGACTGTACTGGATTCTCACAAGAAGAAGGCACAGTTGACAACAGAAATGCTCAACTCTATGGATGGGGTCCAATGTAATGAAGTAAGAGGAGCAGTATACGCGTTTCCGAGGATCACACTGCCGAAAAAAGCTATTGAAGAAGCAAAGGTAACATCACAAGCTCTGAGTAAGAATGCCCACGTAAGTGTAGACACACCCAAGGGGGTCAAAATTTCTTTCCTCTTGAGCAACTTCGAATTGCATGTCAACATCACTTCAGCGCGTGGCACGTCTACTATCAACGTGAAAATTATCAAGCATTAAAATGTTCAAAATAATGAATGGTGATCTTCGAACTGCCGCAAAGATAAAAAGCACGAAATTGTAATCGAGTATTTGAATGACCCTCAAATAGACCGACGCTGATCATGATTTGCTCCTTATATACATTTCCTGCTTCTAAGCAGTATCACCTTGAACTTGTTACCAGTCGATCGAATCTGGATTCTATCTTCCCGATTATACAACCAGTTATCTTTTTCCCTTTTAGGCACAAGGAATGTCTCCTGACGAGTTCTACTGTTGGAGGGCTTTGGAGAAAACAGGAAGCTATTTGGTGCCAGGCCACTCTTTTGACATGAACGGGAGCGGTAATCATTACTACTTTCGGTGAGATATGATGCGTATTGTGTTTTCAGATTGAGCGAAAAATTCAGCTCGTTGAAGCCCTTGGTCAGCGGAGACAATAGAGGAATGGAGCAGCCAAAAATGGCAAGCACCTATGCCAGGCCTTTAGGGCACGTTCCGCTCCCCCACTTTTTTTCCATTTTTCTTTCTTTTTTTATGCAGATTGTCTCACCCCCAGTTTGATAAGCGATGGCTTTTTTCCTGCTGGAAATATTTCCAGACTTCGCGATAGCGCGCCACGTACGGACTATCAGGCTTACTTGCGGCGTCAAAATTTACTCTTCTTTTGAAATTGGACTTAAACTTACCTTTCCCTCCATTTATTTTCTAATTATTATCTTTTACAGAATTACCATTCTTCCTTCAGAAGACAAGTTTATTCCTATGTTTGAAAGACTGAAAACTTTTCATCAAGATTTTATGACGCAGTATAAAGACTAAAAAACCAAACTGTGTTCTGAAGAGTTTGTACTTTGTTCTTGTGTGAGCTTCTCAGTAACTTCAAATTAAAAGCGAATTATAGTTTTTAATCTAATAGGGAAAAATCTTTAGTCTAAGGGCAATCTAGTCTTGAGAGTACGACGGTTTTCGTAGAGAACTCGGCCGTGTCTAAAGGCTCCCGAAGGCGTCCCGAAAGTTCCGAAACCACCACGTCTAGTGATGACTGGAGTCGTGACGCCATTTTCGAAGCACAAAACACGAAGCTATAATTGTAACCAATCAGCAAGTAATGGTATGTTAAAAATAAAGATATTCTTTTATAGCCCCTAGGGGAACTAGTTATTTTCTTATCGCGGGGGGAGGGGGGGGGGGGTGGGGTGGAGGAAGATTTTTAAGGGGATAACATGATTTTTCAAGGGGGAAGGAAGGGGAAATCAGTCGTCGCCAACAAAGTATAAAGGGGGGGAAGGACTAAAGAAATATGACTACCAGTCAGAGGGGATCATATGGATATTACAGAGCCTTAGAGGAGGATCAGGTAAGTTTCGTCGTAACAAACTGTAATCGTCCGACCCCCCTTCCACAGGTGATGAATAAAGATCAATCCCAAGGATACTTCAAAAGGCTGGTGATACAATTTGATAACAAAAAGGGAAACACAAAGAACAGAGAAACGAAAAGTAGATCGTAGGCAAATCTAGAAAAAAATTCAGCAAAATTTCTAGTAACCAAAATTTGGAGTTTACCAGTGACGCAAAGGAACAGAATTAATGAATATTTCAGCATTTATGAAGTAGACTTCATATAACTATTTACATTCAGTACACCAGACGAACGATCATATTGAATTGTTGTATGTCATTTGAATAAGCAAGAAAATATTGGAGAAGAGCACGATATAGTAGATTTGTTATATCGTAAGACTTAAAATAACACAAAAACCCTCTTTCTAAATTCATTGGAACCCGTCTCTACTTAGTAGAGCCATAAATTAACAAGGTTTCAGGTCCTTCAATTGCGGAGTGATTGATATGTTTAAAAATTTTCAGTCATTCTTCATTCACGCGCACACATAGTGCCTTCCTTTCCTCCTTCTTTCAATAAATGTTGTGACGTTATTGTCTTATGCAAAAAACACTCTTTTGCAAAATATAACAACAACATAAATCGAAGAGAGAGAAGAGTCGTAGGTTGCCACTTTTTCATGTTACGTGACGACTTGTCGTCAAATGAAGCTAAATTTTGACCAAAAAAAATTGGTCTTAAAAGAATGTTTCCACGATTGCCGATCCCTAGAAGTTGAATCCAAACGGATTTTCTGGAAAAGCAACTGTACGTGTTTAGTGTATGGTCGTGATGTCTGCACGTGTTAAATTGGTAGTTGATATCAGTATAGAGTAGAAGGTAGACAAATATCATCAGAGTGTGATCCTCGCCGTACAACCGGCAAGCTGGCCGTTTGTGCCACCAAGTTCCTAATGGCCTTTGAATTTATATTTTATGAATCTGGTCAGGTTTACCCTCGCAGCATCTATCACAGGGAAGTGGTCTCCCAGAGTTCTTCGTTCAGTCTTTATCTAAAGAAGAAACGAGTAACAGGAAGCTTTCAAGAAAATACGCACGCATTCGATTGCAATTTCAAATAATCTCATTCAAAGAGCTTCTTCATATCATATTGAGTTACTGTTACTGTTATCATCAATTTTTGGAGCGGCTTGGGTTTGAAGATTGAAAATTCCCGTTAACTGGAAAAAATGGTTAACATTTGACAATTGAAACACTATCACAAATAGTCATTCTCGGATTGACCAATCAAACCGCTCCTTACCCTGCTCTTGAGGACTGGTACCAGCTCCACTAAGTTTGGCATAAGGCCAACTGAATCTGCAGCAGTGTTGACCAACGGTCCGTCCGCAAACGTATCAAAGACGGCGTCCAGCGCTTCGGATATCAACCATAAACTATGATCACCGACAATGATGTCACGAAACACGACACCAAGGGACTGAAAGGACAACAGTAATCAAATTATCTTTGCAATCAGAATTTTTGAAACAAGAAATAACGTGAAGAACTTATGATTGATAAACATAAGAGTCCCAAGGAAGGCAATCACGACTGAATCTTCGAAATATGGATCTGTAAATTGCCCAGAAGTGAATGATCATGAGATCAACTAGAACGAGAAGGATTTTTAAAAAAAAATTGGAATGTAATCCATCAAATCTTATAAGAGTTGGAATCGAAAAGTGTGGTTCTTTGCAAACTTCCATTGTGTACACAAAGCGTCATCACAGCTTCGAATGAGAAACGGCATCTTTGAATAGCAACCTTTCGACATGATAGATTTTATCTCATTTATTTGTTAAATGAGCTAGGAAGAATTAGATGTTTAACCTGCAAATTATGCGGAAGGAACTTGTAACCGTATATAAATGAAGTTATTAAACAATCAAACAATAATTTTTAGGCACAATGTTTGAAGATGAATTGGTACATGGCATTTTAAGAAGTTCATTAAGTTGAAATAGCACCTTCTGATCTGGGTAACACCACTGGCTTAAGTTTCTTTTCAAGCAAGATATCAACAACAGCTACATGTTTCCAGAACTCTTTCGCACATTATGCTGAATGCGCTAGACGTTCAAAATGATAGCCTTGAGAAGGGAAATAAAAAAACCAACGTACCTTTAGGACCTCGAGAGTGTTGTCCTTCTTGCCAGCCATCTTGCCAATGATTCCCAGGATGCTTAGCAGCTTGACCTTAACAGCTTCACATGACGTGTCAGCCGTGATTCTACACAGTGTTGTCACATGTTCAGTCGTGATGCACTGTGAGAGATACGAGAACAACATAGTTGACCAGTTGTAAAAATATCAGAGGCCATGTGTAACTGAAGGCTGTGGGGGGGGGGGGGGGAAGGGGGTCTGGAGTACCGGTAAACCCCCTAATTTTTGTTAAATAATGATAATAATAACAAAAATGGTGACAAAAATTTATAAAGGTACAAAATCCGATATATCCCAGATTCCAAACAGACGTTGGTGAAGTTTATGGCAAAGTCTAAAGGATACATCAAACTCCAATATGTATTTGAAAGATAGTTCTGTCAACCAGTCCGTTTCCCTCACTCTAATTCGTCACCAACTGAACATATTTAGCTCAGCTCATTTCGCAGTTTTTAGCCTTAAAGAGGTTTGATAAAGTGACATGCTCATGCTCATCCTACCGACACTCCCACATTTGGGCTTGACAGGCATGCACCGCCCACAAGAGTATGGTTTTCAGAGTCTTAAATCTTCAACATAACGTTCCATTTTATTGGTAACCGTATTGAACAGGGTGTTTTTCTGGAGGACTTGAACAGGGCGTGGATGTCCATGGGCAGTAATTGCTAAGGGTTAGGGCTAATTCCACATATTCTGTCTGAATATACTGCAAATGGCTCCTCGAGGCTGCAATGCCATCTTTTATTCAGCCTTAAACATGATAGGGGAACGAGCAGATTTTGACCTTGCCGAGGTCTAGGTTTGGAGACGTTGGTGACACAAACGTCCCTTGTCTTACCCCACACCCCACACCCCCCCGCCCTTGGGGAGGGAGGTATCAGCACTGTTAACATAACCCAACCCAATACTCACTTGCGGCTCTTTTACAGAGGACATTTTATCCATAATTGATCGAAGGACTCCTGTGGCGGCTTCTAAAAAGTCTTCCTCGCGGGAAACAAATACTTTGGCTAGAATGAAGGGAGGAACGGAAGATGCGAGACGTCAAAGGAAGAATGAACTTTTACAGACAATGTTTAAATTACCGTTGTTATTGTGAGGCGGAAGTGGTTATTTGAACACTGAGTTTAGGTTTTGGTTCTAAGTTTTTGTCACACGGTGAAAAGTTTGCCATTTTCTCTCTTACTGGTGTATACTCGACGAAACCGAATATAAGGAAGCTTGCTCGTAGACCTGATTTAGTTTGATTGTTCTGTCTCGCAATACACATCACAAAAGCCATCATACTTTTTTTTCCTCCGCACTTACTGTCTGTTGTAAAGGTTAGAGAGAAAAGCGAATTCCAAAGTTGTCCCAATGCTTCATCTCCCCCCAGCAGGTCTGTATCCAAGGCTGACACAATGTTATTAAGGGAAATCAATGCCCTCGCTTGTACTGTGCTTAATCTGACAAGAGAAAATATTAACTTTGCAAGGTTAACATGCTACGAGAGATTCTATCTGAGAGACCGATCTTTGTTATTCCCCGGGGGGGTCGGGGTCAGAGGATTTTGGTTGTGTCACATTAAAATTTACCTGATCCCCCTGAGGCCCTGTAATATATTCTTGTGATCTCCATGTAATTCTCAGTCAATTTTCTACAGGTCCCCCCGTTATATTCTGTTGGCAAACGACTGATCGCCCTCCCTTCCCAGCTGAAAACCATCTGATATCCCTAAAAAAATCCTGCTTCCCCCAGGCCATAACAAAGGCCTGTTTCTATCTCTCTCTCGCGCTTGATTTAGCTTGAATTATTACAATCTTTTCTTTGGAAACTGACTAGATTCATTTACGACACCAGTCTGAAATTCTGATCTTTTTAGTATTTGTTTCTTCGGGCGATTTGACTCTTTTTTTTGGGCGACATTATTAAAATTTCGGGCAACATGACTCAGGTTTTGGGCGACATGACTTCGGGCGAGATGACTCTCGGGCGACTTGACTATAAACCCTACTAACGATGGTTCTTCAAAACGAAATCGGGACGACAACACTGCAGAGCGTTTAGAGTGTGAGTACGGAATAGGCTCAAGGCTTCTGCCTCACGAGTAGACGGCAAGCAAATGCATTAAGATGCTGTGTAACAACCTCATACAGTGCTTGAATTTCTCATTCGCTCTAAAACAAAGGCATGGGTATATTTGCAGTTATATCACTTAAAATCACTAACAACAGCAAGTAATTCATAGTTAGGGGCCTTACATGTGAAGCAGCTTCTCTCCGTCAGCATGAGCACTCAAAGCTTCATACATAGTCGCTTCACCAAATGAACATTTCGAAAGAACCTGATGAGAAATAACTTCGGCGAGTGAGCAATTAACGATGGTTTTCAGTTTTGTATCTGATTGGTCGAGCGCCAGTTTTCTTCATCAAATCAAAGAGCGAGGTAGGCAAAACGAATGCATTTTCAGATTCTTTTCGATACTCAATTGCAAACCGCTCTGCTATATAATAAACCCCTCACCCCTGCCCTACGCTTTTGTAGCCCTCTGCCCACAGGGGTACGACCTAAAAACATCTGACGATCAAGCTCCAAAACTTGCAGAAAATTCAGCTGAAAAAAGGCTTTCCTTCCGAACTCTTTTGAATGGCCACACTTTTCTTTGTTATGTAAAACTTCGGTGATAATTATTGTCTTCATTATATTACCAAGTCGAGTTAAACTGCTCCAAAATTCAGTATTAACAAAAAACTTAATCCCAAGATAAACATCCTTTCATGAAAAATAATAATAATAATTCAACTTACCCTTTTTGGAACTCCTTGCGTGACAATTGCGTTGATCATTTCCGTGGATAAACTTTCAGAATTCTACACAGAAACAAAAACAGAAATAATTATAAGACACAAAATGTGTATCCATATTTTTAAAAGATGCCATCTTTGCTTTGTTCTCTGCCCAGTTGAGTTAAGAAAAATTTACACATTTTCTCGATAATCATTGTAGCACAACCGCGGAAATTCTAACCATGTCGACATCATATTGAGCTGCCTCTTGTGGGACTTCTTCTTCATCAGCTGAGTCCAAGCTGATACAGTCATCTACATCTTCCCATTCGTCGTCATTAGAATCTGCAAGGAGAAAAATATATTCAGCGATAATTTGCAAGCAGGAAGGGCTAGACCTAGAAAGTAACCTTGAACCCTGAGGCCAGCATTAGGGTGACGGTAATCACAAACCGTTAACTTGGTTTACGTTATGTGCGTGTGTGTTCGTGTGCAAGTGTGTTTTTCTAACTTAAGCGCAAACCTGAAGGAAACATACCGTAAACCATATGACTATCTGATAAGATAATAACTTTAATTATGAGTCATGACTGTAAACTGGGGACACTGTAGGAGTAAGAAACCAACTTGTAAACGTTGAGTAAAAAGACAAGTTAAGCAATAGATAAAAATACTATTGCCAATATTTACATTTTTAAGCTACGATGTGCATTAAAGGTAGTCAGCTCCACATTCTTCACTCTTAAGTCTCGACTTATCTAACCGTCTCACCCTCGTTTTATATTCTTTAAGACTGGCTATAGCTCTTACGTCTTTTGGTAGTCTATTCCATAGCGAGGGCCCGATATTCTTGACACTGTATAGTCTACGCGTAGCCGTAACCTCACCCTCCCCCCTAAGTGAAACATTTCCGTTTTATTTTGCGGGGGAGGTTAATACCGTGCTATCCGTAAGTTACTGTATTCAATTCGTCAAGTTGTATAGACAGATGCCGTGATTAAAAATATCTGATATGTATGTTGGACAGATACCGGCCTTAAACTTAAACATGAGAATAATTATGCAAAGCTTCAACACTAAATCATAACTTTACATCTGACATTGGGTTCTGACCTTTGTTTTCGATTGCAAAAGAAGAGGCGTTAAATTCATAACTGACTCTTTAGAAAGTGAAGTCTGGAATTAATTTCCTCTTTTCACTTCCTGACCGTGTTTCGAACCTCTTGAATGAGTTGCCAAAACTGATGGTAAAGATCTGCCGATGGCGTGACACAGCAAGCTTCTAACGCTTATCTCCTTCACTGAGGCAAAGAGGTATCGAGAGAAACTGTTGTGCTGCATCCGCCGGTACGTGAAACACTACATGGGTTATCAAATATGAAGTAAATACGCAGTTACATCGAGTTTCGAATATTTTCCTTAATTTTTTAACTGTACACCGAACCGAGACAAAACGGAAATTCAGAATGACGTCTCTAGTCTCCATTGTTATGCAATAGCTCTCGTCTGGAATGAAGGCGAAAATTCAGTGACGGCGAAAACAACTGGCAGATGTTTAGCCCTTCATTTCTGTTTCGTTCCGTTTTTTATTTTTTATTTTTACATTCTATACCCTAAACGGTTGGTTTGTTTCATTACGTTGCGTAATGAAATTGCAAAGAGTACCCTGAAAAATGTTGGCAATATTGAACAGAATTTGAACCTGTGACCGAGCGATACTGTTGCGATACTATAATCGACTCAGTCAACCTTTGAACTCCCAAGATCTGATTGTTAATTCTCTTCTCTAACTGCTATACATTTCCTTGAAAATTAGTGACGAGAATTAAGTGTTTGATCAAGATAACAACCTCTTCCTTTAAAGTTTGAGTATTCTCATCACCAGTTTACTGGATAATTAACGAGTATTATAAGGAGAAGTTAACTTTTAATCACTTATGGGAATTAAAGGTTAAGTAACCATTAGTATTACGAGCCAGTGAATTGAGGACTCTTGTGTTCTTATATAAGTTATAAAATAAATCTACGAAAGGCAAAAGTTTCTGCCGTGTAGAAATTCAATAACCCGTGGAAAAAAAAAAATCAAGAAAGTGATGTTTATTCATAAGTTAAAAATTGCGTTACTTTTGTGTCTGCCTCCCACGAGGAAATCACACCAGGATCAGTTAGCCCGAAAACTGAAAGAAATTCAAACTTAAATTTCAGATTGTAGATGATCATAAGATGGCAATGCAAAGATTCTGTTCTGGACTCCTCTATCCCTTCACAGCTTTTGTGATTCTCATAAACTTATCTTCTTCCTCAAATGACCAATTCAAGCCAGTTCGGTTTCTCGTCGATCAAGATGCAACGGATATGGAAGTTAAAGAGTACGTGGATTATTTCGCCCGGCCCACTATATCCAGTCCCTTAAAGCAGTTTCTCCACACACCAAGGACACTATTCACTTTGGCCAAAGCAGCCGAAATTGCTGTCGAGAATTACAGCGAGAATTCGAACAGAATTTTCCGCCTTCGACAGATCCTTGATTTAAAAGAGTTACGTAAGGACACGCACTACTGGTTTCATGTTCTGGTTTCGGAAGGCGACAAATTCCTTACAGAAGCCTCCTTTGAGGTCAAAATCGCCAATCATTCGCTTGAAGAGGAAAACTTGAACAGCGGCAAGTTTAGTTTCGGCGATTTCAAAGAGATTCGACCGTTTGAAGAAGAATGCGACCAACTGAGCAAACTTGCAAACTGTACATGCCGTTATCACGGCAGGTGCGTTAAGGGGACAGCTCGTATTTCGCCTTGGCTTGCTTTCGCTCTAAAATCGCAAAGAGAGATTCAAATCGACCAGCCCTTCCATCAGATTCAAATGGTTTCCGTGCACAACGCCTTCAATGACCGAGCCGACGGGTATGGTTATGTAGACAACTGCCCCTGGCCACCCCCCTACCGGCATCTTTGCTTGGATTTAGCCAATCAGGAGTTCAGTTTCACGGATTTACTTAACATGGGAGCGCGGGGTATTGAAATCGACCCGTGGTGGTGTTTCGGCAAAATGTTGATGAGTCACGATGACGATAAGGCGTACCGGGGGTGTGCACCGTGGGACAGGGAATTTGAACAAGGCATAAAAGAAATTGGCGAGTGGGTGCACCAGCCAAAAAATTACCAGGAGGTCATTCGTATATACTTTGAGGATGGGGCCAGTCACACCCAAGGCCATGACCAGCTGATTAATGGTCCAATTGCCAAGTACCTAGGAAATAAAGTACTAACACCAATCGAGCGCCAGAAATATTTTCAAGGAAGGTGGCCGACCATGAAAGAACTGAGGGAAATCAACAAAACTGTTGTCTTGGCCGGATTCGGAGACCAACATGGCGGTGAGTACATTTTTGCCGGATATTGGATTGAGCAGACAAGAAACTCCTTCGCTGCCAGACCTAATTGTTCTGCTGTTAATCCCGATAAGCCGTCCAGAGTGTACTGCGACAGTACAGAATACCTCTTTTTTTGGAATGGTCCCAAAGAAACAGGTGTAATTCAGGACTTTTCTAGGTACATGAAGTGTGGAGTGACATATCCAGCCGCAGATCAAGTCAACCCTGCTATGCTTGCCACAGCTGTGTTCACATGGGCTGAAGGTGAACCATCACAGCCACTGGCCGACACTTCCTGTGTAGTGTTGCGTGGGGAGACCGAAAGATGGCATCTGTGCGACTGTCAAGAAAACCATTTGTTTGCTTGTCAATCCAACAAAAATGCCAGCATCTGGGCGACGAGTGCCGTGAGAGGGCATTATGCTAAACCTGTCTGTCCTGATGGGTATTATTTCAGTATTCCTCATAATGGCCTTCAGCATCAGCAGTTGGTGAATGTGATTACAGGAAGAGATGTATGGATCAACCTCACTCCATACATTCCCTTACTGATATGATACTCAACAATAAGACACTTTATCTATTTTTTTTGGAAGGATGATTATTAAATTAAAAGACTTAGAAAATGATTTAGCTCTAATCTTATATTTTGAGTTTTTCGCACACTTATACTTGGAGGCCTTTGAGGTACAGTATACACAAGTGAGTTTAAGTCACATGACAACGTAAGTGAGTTTAGTAACTTTACTTGAATAACTACGTGAATATTTAAGCTCATTAAAAAAATAGTTAGCCAAAAGAATTTGATCAAAACCTCTTTGTAAGCTGATACAAAATGTACATGTGTTGTGGTTCGAAGTTTTTGTTGGTTTAACAATTTTTCACACCAGTTCTGTTCCTACTTCTTTTGTTTAAACAAATAATAACCATACTCTGAGATGAAAGAAAACAAAACCTACCATCCCCTGCCCATTAAAAACACCAAATGGGATGGCATGTCTTTTGCTAAGCTTTTTAACATCCATATGTTCTGAGACAAACCTCAGATGAATAAACCAATTAACATTTTATAAATAATTGCATATCAAGTATAAAACTTACCCTCAGGGCAGCACATGTTTGAGAGAATTTCTAAAGCAAGTTGCTGGGCATTCAACAGCATCTGTACATCTTCAATCTAACAAAGAAACCATTCAAGAAATAAGGTTTTTTCCCCTTCACCCTTTGACCTCCTCGAGTGACAACCATCTAATTTCTCCCTACAATATGACCTCTGAATCACACATCAATGTCATGAGAACAAAGGAAATGATCACCCACTAAAGAAGCTCTTGATTATTAAAACAAATTCTCCTTGTCAGCATCTTAGGAAATGTACAGAGAAAAGTAGTGAGAAAATGCAGATGGTTGGTAGAGTGTAAAGGATCAACCCTTTAACTCCCAAGATCTGATTGTTAATTCTCTCCTCTAGCTGCTATGTATTTCCTTGAAAATAGGTTAGAAGAATTTGGTGTTAGATCAAGATAACAACTTAAACCTGATAAGTTTGAATATTCTCATCACCCATTTTCTGAATAATGTTTAGATTATTATGGGGGGAAGTTCCTTGTTAATCACTCCTGAGAGTTAAAGGGTTAAATAGCACTACAATAATTCTCCTTAGCTCAATTGGTGAGGCATTACTCTGGAAAATCAGAGGTGACTAGGTAAAACTTGTGACAAAAAAAATCTGTGAAATTCAACACTTACAAAACAGTAATTTCCTCTTACCTTGGTGGGCTCTGGAAGGAGTTTATTGATGACATCAAAACAGTTCACATCAAGAACTTGGGCCAAGACTTTGACAACAGCCTGAAGGAGTTCATGAAAACTGACTGGTGGAATACTGTAGCGGATGTTATACAACACACCTGCATGATCATGAAACATCTGCTGAGTTACAGAATGCTTGCAGCTGAAGCACAACTATTTACATTACAAGCAGCAGTAGTTATTCATATCAACCAAAGGTTCTAGCTGAAATTGTCAGAAATTTTAACTTCCAGAAGTAA